>NC_087181.1:18366499-18368999 GCF_035594125.1 Scylla paramamosain
TGTGTGTGTGTGTGTGTGTGTGTGTGTGTATGTATGTGTGTATAAGTGGGTGGATGGGTATACATTAAAGTGAACGGATACAATTATAATATCACTATAATATCCTTTTCCCTGTCAATAAGCTAACTAAATAACCGGGTATGGATGGCTGAGTGGGTGAGGGGATGGGTACGGGCAGCTGGGTGGACCTCAGATATGTCGCTAATTGATTTTAATGCCTAATATGCAAGTTGACGGACATCGCCACGCTCAGAAGGCCGCCTGTCACCTGTCCAAACCAGATTGACTTTTTGAGCAGAACATTAAAATGGAATATCGTGAGCCAAACTGATTGATGGCAGGGGACGTGCAATGGCGGGCAGGAGAATGGCGCCATTATAAATTGTACCCTGTATGAGAGAGAGAGAGAGAGAGAGAGAGAGAGAGAGAGAGAGAGAGAGAGAGAGAGAGAGAGAGAGAGAGAGAGAGAGAGAGAGAGAGAGAGAGAGAGAGAGAGAGAGAGAGAGAGAGACATTTATTAACGCAGCTTAACGTCAACCGGGGTAAACTATAAAATAGAGGGAAAAGATACGAGAGAAAGTAAGAGAGAGCAAGAAAAAAATGCAGAAGGAGGTCAGGAAAAAAAGACACACACGAAACAGAAGGCAAAAAAAAAAAAAAAGAGCGAAAAAAAAGGAACAAAAAGACTAAAGAGCACGGACAAACACGAGACAAGAACACACACACACACACACACACACACACACACACACACACACACACACACACACACACACACACACACACACACAAGGACGTGCCAGTACAATACAAGACAAGGGAAGGCAGGAGTCAGTAGGGGGTAAACGCAGCACAAAGGAACATAAAGGAAGGAGAGAGAGAAATTCTGACAGAAAGGAGGGGGAAACCGAAGGAAACAGAGAGAAAGAGTGCAGTTCCCTTTATTCTATTATGAAACGAATATGCCCATCTCGCCTCCAACCCACCTTCTGCCACGCTATCAAGGTCACGGGAGGAGGAGGAGGAGGAGGAGGAGGAGGAGGAGGAGGAGGAGGAGGAGGAGGAAAACGAAATGGATGAGGTTGGTACAGGGAAAAAGTGAGAAAGTTGAGGGAGGGAGGGAGGGAGGGAGGGAGGGAGGGAGGGAGGGAGGGAGGGAGGGAAGGAAGGAAGGAAGGAGGTGGGAGAGAGGAAGGAAGAGGAAGATTGAGGAGGAGGAGGAGGGGGAGGAGGAGAAGCAGAAAAATAACAACAACAACAACAACAACAAAAACAAATAAAGAGGTAAAACGCAAAAAACAAAAAACAAAATAAAAAGCAAGAAAGCAAAAAAAAATAAAAACACGATGACAACGGGAAGGGCGAAAAAAAAAAGGGGAAAGAAAAGAAGAAGAATGAAAGGGAAGAGGCAGAGAAGGAGAAAGACAAGGTTAACAAGAAGGGTCAGATTACAGTCCCGTCACGATGGATAACAAATGAAGTGGAAATTGCACACGAAAATAAAGAACAAAGCCTTGAAACCCCCAACGGCAAGGTAAGGACAGGCAGGCAAGGTCAGATTAGGTCAAGGGCACGCTGGAATAAGCAGGGTGACAGAAAACGGGAAGTAGGTCAAAGAGAAGAGAAAGATGTCGGCTTAGATTGGAAGAGTAAAAAGGAAAAAAAAATTAGTTTGGATGTTTACAAGTGAGGGAAAGATGGTGGTGTCAATCTATCAGTATATCTATGTATCTGTCTGTCTGTCTGTATTTATCTATCTGTCTATCTGTCTATCTATTTATCTATCTGTTATCCACCTATCTATCTATCTATCTGACTATTTATCTATCTATCTATCTATATCTTGGTTAGGTTGGGTTAACTTACGCTAAGTTATATTAGGTTAGGTTAGGCTGGGTTGAGTTTGATTAAATTAAGTTAGATTAGGTTAGCTTAGGTTATGTTAGGTTAAGTAAGGTTAGGTTAGGTTAGGTTAGGTTAGGTTAGGTTAGGTAAGGTTAGGTTGGGTTAAGTAAGGTTAGGTTAGGTTAGGTTAGGTTAAGTAAGGTTAGGTAAGGTTAGGTTAAGTTAGGTTAGGTAAGGTTAGGTTAGGTTAGGTTAGGTTAGGTTAGGTTAGGTTAAGTAAGGTTAGGTTAGGTTAGGTTAGGTTAGGTTAAGTAAGGTTAGGTTAGGTTAGGTTAGGTTAAGTAAGGTTAGGTTAGGTTAGGTTAGGTTAGGTTAGGTTAGGTTAAGTAAGGTTAGGTAAGGTTAGGTTAGGTTAGGTTAGGTTAGGTTAGGTTAGGTTAGGTTAAGTAAGGTTAGGTAAGGTTAGGTTAGGTTAGGTAAGGTTAGGTTGGGTTAGGTAAGGTTAGGTTAGGTTAGGTTAGGTTAGGTTAGGTTAGGTTAGGTTAGGTTAAGTAAGGTTAGGTAAGGTTAGGTTAGGTTAGGTAAGGTTAGGTTGGGTTAAGTAAGGTTAGGTTAGGTTAAATTAGATACCGTAATTAAACCAAACACCATAAAA
>NC_087181.1:18373999-18376499 GCF_035594125.1 Scylla paramamosain
TCTCTCTCTCTCTCTCTCTCTCTCTCTCTCTCTCTCTCTCTCTCTCTCTCTCTCTCTCTCTCTCTCTCTCTCTCTCTCTCTCTCTCTCTCTCTCTCTCTCTCTCTCTCTCTCTCTCTCTCTCTCTCTCTCTCTCTCTCTCTCTCTCTCTCTCTCTCTCTCTCTCTCTCTCTCTCTCTCTCTCTCTCTCTCTCTCTCTCTCTCTCTCTCTCTCTCTCTCTCTCTCTCTCTCTCTCTCTCTCTCTCTCTCTCTCTCTCTCTCTCTCTCTCTCTCTCTCTCTCTCTCTCTCTCTCTCTCTCTCTCTCTCTCTCTCTCTCTCTCTCTCTCTCTCTCTCTCTCTCTCTCTCTCTCTCTCTCTCTCTCTCTCTCTCTCTCTCTCTCTCTCTCTCTCTCTCTCTCTCTCTCTCTCTCTCTCTCTCTCTCTCTCTCTCTCTCTCTCTCTCTCTCTCTCTCTCTCTCTCTCTCTCTCTCTCTCTCTCTCTCTCTCTCTCTCTCTCTCTCTCTCTCTCTCTCTCTCTCTCTCTCTCTCTCTCTCTCTCTCTCTCTCTCTCTCTCTCTCTCTCTCTCTCTCTCTCTCTCTCTCTCTCTCTCTCTCTCTCTCTCTCTCTCTCTCTCTCTCTCTCTCTCTCTCTCTCTCTCTCTCTCTCTCTCTCTCTCTCTCTCTCTCTCTCTCTCTCTCTCTCATTCTTCTTCCCTTTAAAACAGTCCCCTCTTTCACATTACTTTACTTCCTATACTATTATCTTCTCCAGTAATGGCCACTAAACTATCATTTCCTCTCCAAATTATCTTCCCTCCTGCCTTGGTCTCCTCCTCTCCTTCCCCCTCTGCCTTCCCCTCGCCTTTCCCCTCTGTGGCCGATAAGCAGCTCCTTCCCCTTCCTCAATGGCGAGAGGGCAACAGTTTCCCCTCTCAACACCTGGGCATTCCATTCTCATTAACAATCAGGTGCAAATGTATAGCTTGAACAAGTGAGTGTCTTTCTATATACCTTTTGTTTTCCGTGTGTGTGTGTGTGTGTGTGTGTGTGTGTGTGTGTGTGTGTGTGGGTGTGTGGGTGTGTGTGTATCTCTCTCTCTCTCTCTCTCTCTCTCTCTCTCTCTCTCTCTCTCTCTCTCTCTCTCTCTTCGACTCATTTATCTATTTATTTTTTTACGAGAGCTCGTCTTGCTCCTCATCAGCATAAATACAAGGCCATTGCTATTATTATTATCATGTTTGAGTATTTTTTTTCTCCATTATTTTTTTTAAACCAGAGAGGCTTAGCACGTGAGGCGAGACTACTGAAGACACACACACACACACACACACACACACACACATTGAGCTGACATATCTAACTCAAAAACTATCAATCTAAAAAAAAAAACATCTTTATTTACACACCTACATATTAATTACGGGTCCATTCTTACAGGTGAAGGAAGACACACAATGGAACACAAAGGAGGGACAAACAGAGCAGCATATCCGTTGACCCTGAGGAGGCTGCGGTAAGTGGCCCGTGCAGAGACATAAAGGAGTGCAAATGAATACAAATGAACACAAGGGAACACAAAGAAACATTGAGTTGTTTCCCCACGCGCACCTGTCGCTTCATCAACACAAAAAGGTGACTGCACTTAACACCTCTCTCTCTCTCTCTCTCTCTCTCTCTCTCTCTCTCTCTCTCTCTCTCTCTCTCTCTCTCTCTCTCTCTCTCTCTCTCTCTCTCTCTCTCTCTCTCTCTCTCTCTCTCTCTCTCTCTCTCTCTCTCTCTCTCTCTCTCTCTCTCTCTCTCTCTCACAGGTACATAATAAAATGTCACGATAATGCAGTTCTCACCACATTGTTTCAAATGGAAATTATCAAAAAATAGCAAAGCCAAATTTGCACAACTAATTTCGCTTTGATCGTCGCTTCTGTGTTGGCGGTGGTGGTGGCGTTGGCGGTGGCGGTGGTGGTGGTGGTAGTGGTGGTGGTAGTGGTAGTGACGATGGTGGCGGTGGTGGCGGTGGGCTGAATACTCAATTATTCCAACCTTATTTCCAACACCACTGGCTATTCAGGAAAGAGAAAAAAAATAATTGCACACGCACTCACACGCACACACACGCACCCTGTTCCCTCACCGCCCCCCCCACCCCCCCCCCACACACACACACGGGACAAAACACGCTCTTTCATGACACTAAACCATAAACACGTGTAAACTCAATGCCTCGTAAAATTTATAACCTAAAAAAATACCTGAACTCCTTTATCCCCGCACCTGTAACACACCTGCAGCTACACTTCACACCCACACACCTGAGCGCACAGGTAAACAACGCGTCACTGAGTCAGGTGTGCCCGTGGCTTTACTTTCATCCAGGTGAGAGCAATTAATGGACAGGTGACGGACATAAATACTGAGCTGCCTTGTGACACCTGAGGGAAGATAAAATTCAGCAATAAATATGAACTGTTTCACTTTTATTAATCTAAGCAAAGCATTGAGAGTTCTTTCATTTATTCCACCT
>NC_087181.1:18378999-18386499 GCF_035594125.1 Scylla paramamosain
TCTGATCTGCGAGCGAATCACAAGGTGGGTACGTGTTGTAGCAGCGAGGCGAGGGCGAGAGCGAGCGAGCGAGAGAGAGAGAGAGAGAGAGAGAGAGAGAGAGAGAGAGAGAGAGAGAGAGAGAGAGAGAGAGAGAGAGAGAGAGAGAGAGGATGAAGATAGTCTCGGTGAGGAAGTGCGAGATAAGAAATAACAGTAAAAATAAAAAGGTAAAAGAAGAAAGAAAGTTGAGGAAACGAATCCATGTCAGACGAGAGAGAGAGAGAGAGAGAGAGAGAGAGAGAGAGAGAGAGAGAGAGAGAGAGAGAGAGAGAGAGAGAGAGAGAGAGAGAGAGAGAGAGTCCTCAATTTACTTCACCACCAACAGACACAAATTCCTATGACTCTCCACCTTTCCAGCACCACACACAGGGCTGTATTCTAAACCGCTCTTCTTTTACGACACAGCAATTTTCCAAGGCCACAGAGATGAGTAGCCGGGTTTTCAAGAGTGTTTCACTAGTTGATAATGTAGAAATTTTGTTAATCTATCACTAAAACCATAAAAAAACGTCCTTAAAAGCTGTACAACTTCAGCTAGAGCCTTTTAAAAGTAATGGAGGTGTGGTGCAGAAGTGTTTAAAAATATTGTTCACGGTTCTCACACCTTCCCACAAACCGAGCCAGTCCCCAATAACTCCCCTTGAAAATATTCCAACGAGGGTGTTCAAAAATGGACGTCGCTGGCTTTGTTCAGTTCATATGCTAGAAAAAAAAGTAAGCAAGAGATAAAACAACACGCAGAAATGACGCAGGAAAATGTAGGATTAACTGCAAGACTGCAATGAAAGATGCAATACCATTCATCATCTCTCCGCAGACTGCAAGGTCGAGGATGGAAGACAGCGAGAGTGAGACAGGAACGAGAGGAAGAGGGAGTAGGAGAGGATGGAGGAAGAGAAGGGCAAGAAGAGAACGGCTCTATCTGACTACATATTGAAGATGAATAGATGTCAATGATACAAGATGATAGAAGATGGAAGATAGATAACAAGACAGAGTAAAAGAGAAGTAAGAGAAGATAGGGTTGGTTCTGTCTATTTCTGAACGATGCCAAGAATGTAAGATAGATAGTAAGGGAGAAAGAAAAGCTAACAATTGTACCTGTCTAATATTGAAGATGTGTGGATGGCGAGGAAGGAGAGTGAAAGACAGTAGCGGAGTGATACAGTAAGAGAGGAAGAGTGCAGGACCATTAACCCACCTGTTTATCTATCTACTGAGGGTGCCGAGGATGAAATAAGATACGGAAAACAGTAAGATAAGACGAGACAGTCAACCTATCTATCTGCCTATCTATCTATCTGAGTGGACGCCGAAGATGTAAGACGATAAGGAAAACAGTAAGATAGGAAGCTACAAAGGGGATGAAAGGAGGAGTAAGAGACTTTGAAGCTATCTGTCTATGTACCTATCTACGTATCTATCTATATGTCTATCAGCCTATCCATCTATCAATCAAGGGTGACGGTTCTCTCTTTGTCTATTATCGTCAGACGCTCCTTCACTTAGCGAGCTGGAATGGCCTTGCTGCTCACAGGCTTTGAATCTGTCCTGTCTTGCCCTGCCTTGCCTTGTCTTGCTTTATCGTGTCCTGCCCTGCCTTGTTTTCCCTCGTCTTCCCTTCCCTTCCCTTCCCTTCCCTTCTCTTGCCTTGCCTTGCCCCACCCTTCATCCCAGCACAGCCTCATCTCGCACCTCGGCGGCTCTCGAAGGAAGGGCGACTCGAACTCCCAGTCTTGTCTCTCTTAATGGAAAACTTGCGTTGCTCTTAACTTGGCGGCGAGTGAGCAAACTGCAGCTTTCTGACGGGCAGGTCCTCGTGAAGGTGAAGGCGGCCAGGACTTACTGTGCCTCGTCCCTTGTCAGAGCGCTGAGAAGGAGGAGGAGGAGGAGGAGGAGGAGGAGCGGGTGGCGACGGCTGGCGGCTGGGTGGGCAGTCGAACCTTGCAGTGTGTCCGTAGCCAGCCAGCGGGAGGGTTGTTCCAGGTGTCTTCCCGCCTCTCCTCGCGCTCTGCTTCCCGCCGTGCCATGCCGTGTCGCTGTGCCTCCCGCCGGTGCCAGTACCTCCGCGGGGTGCCAGGGAGTGCCGCGTGTGGGGGAGGGGCGGTGGGGTGTGCTAGTGCCCGGCGCGGATGGTAAGGCCCCGTGATAACTTTCGGTGGTGATTCCTTGACCGTTTCTTGGCCGCCTCTTCCGCTTGACCAAAGGAATCTGTGGTCAAGTTTTCCACTGATGGAGAAGGAGAAACTTGTTGGTATCCAGTTTACTTTCCCCAAGAGTGACTCTGATTTACTCTTACCGGAAAGGAAGAAAACTATATTCTCTTTCCTGGTGAGAAGAGGAGCTGTGGCTACGTTCCCTTCACCAGCAGGAAGGGGGCGGTAAACGTGAACGTAAGCAGATTCTTTCAATGTAGCACTTTATTCCTATCTCGCCGGAAGGGAAAAAAATACATTTCCCTTCCCATAGATGAGGAAAAAGTGACTATATTTCCTTCAGCGTCAGAAGAAGCTGATGCAGGAGGGAAGAGAAAGGCTGAAGGCGAGTAGTGACGAAAGACGAAGCAGGGAACACTTTCTTTCCTTACCAGACGAGGCAAAGCACTTGTTATTCTCCTTGCTACTGACGGAGGCGCGACTTGTGGCCACTTGACTTTCGTGACGGTGCTCAAAACTTCCACTTGCTGACGTTTTCTGTGGAGGGCCCGGCGGGGAGACGGCGCCCCCTGGATCTGTAAGCCTGTACGTAGAGTGGATGCCAAATTCTAACCACCTACGATAAAATGACTCCCGTAGTAGTGACATCTAGGCCTCATTGAATTTTCCAGAGCCTATCATAACTATTGTTTGATATACCAGTGACATTTAGGCATACGTAGAATTTTCTCAGCCTCTCGTAACTTCATGATATTCTGAAACATTTCTGCCCACACCTCGACAACTTTCCAATGTTCTCTAGTTGAAGTGACATGGATTTTTAAGGGTGTTTTTACAGTTATGGTGATTTCTACGTTAATAATAGAAGAAACACCCTTGAGAAACCTGTTAAATCACCTCTGTAGCCTTTTAAAATAGTCGTGGTGAGAAAGACGAGCGTTTCCGAATATGGGTTTTAGGCATAGGTCGATATTTCTTTGATCGTGACATTTAGGCCTGGGTAGAAATTTCACGGCCTATCATGACTTCTGCCTCATGTACCTGCGACATTTAGGCATATGTAGTGAATGCTAAGCTGTCACGGCCTTTACTCTCATAACCTTGTGATATTTAACTTATAGAGGTCGTAGTGAATTTTAAAGGCCTACTGGATAGATTATATAAGGCCTATAGTGTGATATTTCGTGTTTAATTATTTGCTTTGCTTAAATTTCGTTTTCTTTTTTCATGTCAAGTTAATTTCATGTTTTATTCATTGATTTTTGTCTCGTATATATTTTTCTTGTGTTTTGCTCTTGTTTTTTTTTTTCACATATGTCAAACTTCTGCTCATTCTACAGCTTATATAGTTAATGAAGAAATTTTAAAGCTCATGCGACTTAATCTTTAACACCTCATACCTGTAATGATACCTGACACTTTTCGTCTTGTTAGCCAATCGATTTACCTGTCATGACTTTTTTTTTTTCATATCAATTACGTTTCTTTCTGTGTCTGTGCATGTCTGTCTGTCTGTCTGTCTGTCTGTCTGTCTCTCTCTCTCTCTCTCTCTCTCTCTCTCTCTCTCTCTCTCTCTCTCTCTCTCTCTCTCTCTCTCTCTCTCTCTCTCTCTCTCTCTCTCTCTCTCTCTCTCTCTCTCTCTCTCTCTCTCTCTCTCTCTCTCTCTCTCTCTCTCTCTCTCTCTCTCTCTCTGTATGTGTGTGTGTGTGTGTGTGTGTGTGTGTGTGTGTGTGTGTGTGTGTGTGTGTGTGTGTGTGTGTGTGTGTGTGTGTATTTCAAGGATTTTTCATGAGCTACGGATTTTTCACACATGTCAGATTTTTCGCGCATCCTACAGATTTCTGGATGGGTGGGAGACAGACTTTTCCCGTCCGTCCATTAACGATTTTTCACGCGCAGGACAACACATTCCTCCACGTCTCTATCAGATTTTTCCCCGATAAGAAAGATTTATTCAGATGTAAATACTTTTTTTTTTTCCTCCGAAGGTTAACTTGGTTCCTTCTGACGTGTGAGTTGTTCTGTCTTTCTCGCTGTTCAGTCACTTTTCTTCGTCGTGAGATTTCTAATATTTTTCGTGTGTCACCTTTTTTGCCGTATTCAACACAGGTTGTAGTGATCTCTTGTGTTTTTTTTTTTTTTTTGTCTTTTTTTAGCGTCTTTCAACATCAGAATGAACAAATTGAGATCATTCTTTAGGTATATTTATTTATTTATCTACTTCTTTATTGACTTAACTATTTATTTTTAATATTTTCATAACTTTAACCTCCTTTTTTTTTCTTCCTTTATTTCATGACCGAGATGTAAACAAGTTACCCAGATTTCAAAGTCTTATTTAATATCCATGGCATTCATATTTTTTCCGTTCTTTTTTTTTCAATTCTTACTTCCTTTCAACACGGAAACGTAAACAAGTAAAGTATTTTTTCATCTATACTTGTCAGAGCTTTTTATCCAAATTTTATGGTTTGTATAACTGTTCTTCCTTTCATTTATTTATTTATTTGTTTCATTCAACATGGAGACATAAACAAGATAACCTGATTTTTTGACACAAATAAATTAACGTCATTTTTTTTTTCTTGTTCATGTATACTCGTTTGGCCTTTAATTGATATTTCAAGGCTTGCATCACTATCTCACTACCCTTCCTTTCATTTCTTTTCTTAAATTTCCTTCAACACCAGGAAATGAACTAGCTAAACACCACAGATGCCAAAACAAGGCAAAGAGAAAAAAAAATAAATAAATATAGTGACATTTTAAAGCAGACAATACTGAACTTATTTACACATTTCTTTTAAACACCTGCCAAACATTTTTCCGATTATTCTTTCCTTTTATTCTTTGACTGACTGACAGCTGGGGTGAGTATTTTTACTTTGCCTTTTTTTAACCCCAACATTTTTTTTAAGGCTGAAAAAACACGAGTCCTTTACGGGTGGTTTCTGAAAACTTCACGAATGACTGAACACACGAGGTCACGGATACCGCCCGTCAATTAGTGTTTTAGGGGGAGAGGAGCGCAAAGGAACACAAAGGAAGAAAGAGAAACAATAATCAGGTAACAGGTTTATGCGAGGCTGTGAGAGAGACAGAGAGTGAGATTAATGCGTAATGGTGACACGAGAGACTGAGTGGCATGTACATTAGTTACAATGCTTCATTTCACCAATCTGTATATAATATCGTACCAATGTAACACGCTCAGTGAGATGTACGATAATTAATATACACTCCGATACCTTGAACCTGGAAATGAGTAATTTGTAAGCATCGAGAGAGAGAGAGAGAGAGAGAGAGAGAGAGAGAGAGAGAGAGAGAGAGAGAGAGAGAGAGAGAGATGCCAGAATAGAGACGCTGTTTCTCGTGGAATTAATGGCGAATGATTTATGCTTCACTGACTCCGATTGGTTCGTTTGTCTTCTTTATCTACCTCCTTTATTCTTTTTTTTATCTTTCCCCTTTTCCTTCTCCCTTTTCCCTTCCCTTTCCCCTTCCAAGACCTTTCCGCCCATCAGTTCCCGTCTGTCTGTCTTCATTTTCCTTCTTATTGTCATCCTCCTCTCGTAACCGTAATGCATTTTTCCCTTTATCATCTTTCATCTATTCTCCTCCTCCTCCTCCTCCTCCTCCTCCTCCTCCTCCTCCTCCTCCTCCTCCTGCTGATGCTGCTCCTCTTCCTCCTCCTCCTCCCCTTCCTGTCTAAAATCTCTCTAGAAATGGAGTCCAGAAAGCGATATACAGTAGCTGCTCTTTAGGTCAGTAATCCCTTGTTTGTATGCATTAAAATCGCCTTAACGACTACGATACTGGCACACACACACACACACACACACACACACACACACACACACACACACACACACACGTTCCTCCCTCTCTCTTTTCAGGTGTGTACTCTTGTAAAGCATTAACACACACACACACACACACACACACACACACACACACACACACACACACACACACACACACACACACACACACACACACACACACACACACACACACACACATGTATACGAACAAATAACATACATACATTTCGTGTACGCCTGTCAGACTTTCACATTTAAATAAATTCTACACACACTTCCACTCCAAAGCTCTCTCTCTCTCTCTCTCTCTCTCTCTCTCTCTCTCTCTCTCTCTCTCTCTCTCTCTCTCTCTCTCTCTCTCTCTCTCTCTCTCTCTCTCTCTCTCTCTCTCTCTCTCTCTCTCTCTCTCTCTCTCTCTCTCTCTCTCTTACAGTACTCGCAAAGGTCACATCTCCTAGTGACCATCTCTTCCCTTCAATGTATTTATTTTTATCTATGTAAACGCCCTGGCAACTTCAACAGGTATGAGGCTCAGTACTTGCGAGGTGGTACTGTTAGCCTCATGTTCACCTCTCCCTCCCCGTGACCCTACATGACCTTGTTGTGACGCAAAATATTCGATCACTCACTCACTCACTCACTCACTCGCTCGGTCGGTGAATCAATCAGTCAATGGCCTCGTCCTCTGGTGGTACATGTTCAGTTAATCAGTTTAATCAATCATTCATATTTAGTTTTTTTTTCTTTTCTTTTCTATTGGTATGTTCATTTTTTTTTAACGACTGCTCTCTCTCTCTCTCTCTCTCTCTCTCTCTCTCTCTCTCTCTCTCTCTCTCTCTCTCTCTCTCTCTCTCTCTCTCTCTCTCTCTCTCTCTCTCTCTCTCTCTCTCTCTCTCTCTCTCTCTCTCTCTCTCTCTCTCTCTCTCTCTCTCTCTCTCTCTCTCTCTCTCTCTCTCTCTCTCTCTCCATAACACCTTTAATTTCTCAGCTTTTATGTTCCTTTCACCTCCAGAACCACACACACACACACACACACACACACACACTGGCAACGTTTAGGCTCCACCCTGCACGCAAGGAACGTTCTGTGTGTTTTCTGGCGCGGCAGTACTCGTAAGTAAGCGATAAAAAAGCCTTGATAACACTCCCTTGACCAAACCTTACCACCACCACCACCACCACCATTACTACTACTTTTCTTGCCTCCCCTCCCGCCCTCCACACACACCTCCACCTACAGTATTGGTTCCCGTGCAAGTCTCGATCTAAAAACATACCGGTAAGCGATGAAGAGGGGAAAAAGGAAATAACGGCGGTGTTTTCCTTAACTCTGGCACTCTGGTAAAGAAACTTGTGGATATATCTGGCGTCTCTTGGGTTCGAATTTAAGTCTGCTAATACAAACAAAGGAAAGTAATGAAGGCAGAAGATAAGTATGTAAAAAACATTGTATTTTCTTAACGTTGCCTCTCTGGTTA
>NC_087181.1:18396499-18401499 GCF_035594125.1 Scylla paramamosain
TTCCTCTTTTCTCTTTTATTTTATTTTCGTTTTCTTTTTTTTTTTTTACTTTTCAGTCTCTTCTTTCATTTTTTCTATTTCTTGTTTTCGTTTTTTTTTTTCTTCTTTCTATTCGCTTTTAATTTTTTCTCTTCTTTTTTTCCGATCTTCATTTTTCTTTTCCCTTTTTCCACTTTCAATTAACTTTACTTTTCTTTCATATTTTCCCTACTTTATTTCTCACACTTATTTTTTCCATATTTTTTCCCTTTCGTTTTTTTTTCTTCACTTTCTTCCTGTTCCCATTCCTTCTTTTTCTTTCCCCTTACTTTATATTTCCCCTTCTCTTTCCTTTCCTTTCAGTTCCCCCTTCCTATCCTTTTCTTTCTGGTATCTTTCCTTACCTCCCCTTTTCTTCAACATTTATAACTTCCTTCCCCTTTACTTCCCTCCTCGACCATCTCTTTGCTCTCCTTCCCTCCCCCTTCCCTTCCCTTCCTTTCCCCTTTCGTCCTCCTTGCTTTTGGATAGATGGAACGATGAAAAGGAGGAAAAAAATACGAGTAGATATGAAATGTGGCGAGGAAGAGGAAAGATGAAAGCTTTGGAAAGAAATATTACAGAAAGTGGAAAAGGAGAAGCGTATGAGATGTGAAAAAGAAGGAAAAAAAGAAGGCCTGAAGCTGGACATTTTTATAAAGACAGGCAGGGAAGACTTTTGAGAGAAGAGAGGAATTGGGGGAAAAAAATGGAAAAAGAGAAAAAGGTATAGTGAAAAATAAGAAAAATAGATGTAAATTTTGGTGGAGGCGACACACAAAGATAAGCAGAGAGAGAGAGAGAGAGAGAGAGAGAGAGAGAGAGAGAGAGAGAGAGTGGAATTCTCAACACATGTAAACCTTTTGTATGAGCCTTTTCGAGTTTATATATATTTATTTCTTTATTCTTCTTTTGTTCTTATTTATGTTTTAAAGGCGTTTCCTCCGCTTTCTTTTCTTCTTTCTTTTTTTTCCCTTCACAAATACATTTTCCTTCCCATTACACGTAAGAGTCTTGCCACTTCTTTCCTTCGCTTTGTGTCGACGCGGTAACTGCTCTTATTTGTTGCGTGTGTGTGTGTGTGTGTGTGTGTGTGTGTGTGTGTGTGTGTGTGTGTGTGTGTGTGTGTGTGTGTGTGTGTGTGTGTGTGTGTGTGTGTGTGTGTGTGTGTGTGTGTGTGTGTTCGAGAAAGGAAAGAAAGGGGAAGGAAGGTAGAGACAAATGTTAAAAGAGGTGTAAAGGAAGATAAGGGGAAGAAAAGATGGAAGAGAGGAATTAAAAGGAAAGGAAAGGAAAGAGAAGGAAAATGACAAGTAAGGGTGTGTGTGTGTGTGTGTGTGTGTGTGTGTGTGTGTGTGTGTGTGTGTGTGTGTGTGTGTGTGTTACCCCTGTGCAAGTATTAACTGGGTTGGTTTATAAAATGATCTGTATATTGAGTGAAAATATTTGAAACTGAACGAAATAAAATAAAAAAATGCTATCGTTCGCTGCACCCAGAGGGGCTGGTGAACACACACACACACACACACACACACACACACACACACACACACACACACACACACACACACACACACACCAAAGGAACACGATGACAAGAATTTCAAAACACCTACAAAATAAACGAAAAAAAAATAAACACTTCATAATATATAAACAGAAACATTTCACACTGAGGAAGAAGGAAAAAAATAAAAGAAAACAGAAAAAAACACGACAAAAAATATAACTCCCAAAAATAAAAGACAGCGAAAGAGGAAGAAAAAAAAAACAAGAGCAAAATTAATTACGAGAATAAAAAGACTCAAGGTTATGGTGTGAGTGATTATAGTGCCATGCTTAGTGATGTGAAAGCTTTATGGTGCCACGCTAGTTATGGTGCCACTAATAACGCTTGCTACCATACATTAAGGTGCCACATTAAAGTTATGGTGCCACACAACATACAACAAATACACATACAACAATATTAGCTTTATTTTTGGTTATAATTTTATGGCGCCTGGCTTATTTGTAACATTATGGCAACATGGTGAGTCTATGGTGTCTCCTACTACTGCTACTACTACTACTACTACTACTGATATCACTCTTCATCCTCCTCCTCCTCCTCCTCCTCCTCCTCCTCCTCCTCCTCCTCCTCCTCCTCCTCCTCCTCCTCCTCCTCCTCCTCCTCCTCCTCCTCCTCCTCGTCTATGGTGCTTAAATTACAAGGATGTGGTGTTGCGTTTGCAGTGCAGGACACGATGAAGAAATGAAATGAATAACAATACTGGTGATAACAATAATAATAGTGAAATTGTGAGAATGACAGGAGACAAAGGAAAATAGCAAGAAAATAAGATGCAAAATACAAAGGAGAAAACAAGAATTGAATAAATATAGCAACAATAATATCACTATTAATAAAACTGTGTATAGAGAAGACGGGAAAAAAGGAAAACCCAGGATTACAAGAGAATATGTGAGCCTTTGAAAAAAAAGAAAAAAACAAGAAAATAATATACAGAATACAAAGGAGAAAACAAGAAGTGAATAAATACAACAACAATAACATCACTATTAATAAAACTGTGTATAGAGAAGACGGGAAAAGAGAGAATATGTGAGCCTTTGTGAAAAAAAAATATATATATATATATATCAAAACATTTAGTGTAATCATCAGAGGAGCTTATGTGTGTGAAAAAAAAATCGTTGTTAATAGATGAATGATATAGAGATAATAAAAAAAAACTGGAGGTAGTGTAGCAATAGAAAAACATAAAAAAAATTGTGAAGTGATACGATAGAAATAGTAATGTCACTGAAGCATTAATTAGAAAAGTGCAGTACTAAAAGAGTGAACTGTAAAAATATAAAGTTGATATTACTGAACCATTAGAGAAATACAGCACAAGACCTAGTGAAGTGTAAAGATTGAATATTAAAGTTACTGAACCATTAGAAAAAAAATATATTGTAGTTAACATATATAGCGAGGTGTCAAGACTAAACATTAATGATATAATGGTTACTAAATCTTTTATAAATTCTGAAATGAAGTTACAATTGAAGGAAAGGAAGATCAAGAAACGCTGAGCAAACTATACAATTGAAAAACAAAGAGTATACGATAATAAAAACGAAAACTACGATAGAAAAAGGAGAGAAATGAATAAAAACAGAACCGGAACGAACACTGACCAAGCATTTAAGAATTGAGTGTAACAGCAAGAAAGAAAAAGGAAAAAACATACCACAATGCGATAGAATAATAACAAATACAAAAATAAAGACAGAAATATTTACTTACAACAATATGCAAGAGAAAAGAAAAAAGCAAAAATATTAAATCAGTTTGAGAAAAAAAAACTAACAAAAAAGCACAAAAAAAAGTAAAAAGAAGGAAATCACATGGAAAAATAAGAAAACAGTAACAAACAACAAATACGTGAAAAAAGTGAAAAAAGAAACCACAGAAAAAATAAAAGAAAACAGTAGCAAAAAGAAAAAAACTGCAAAAAGTGAAAAAAAGGAAACAACACGAAACAGAATCAAGAAAATAAATAAATAAAAAAAACACGAAACATCCAAAAGAAAAACGATGAAAAATAGAATCAACATGACAAAGGTGACCAGAAAGTGAGTGAATCTTACCAGAAAGGTCACGTGTCCTCTCTCTCTCTCTCTCTCTCTCTCTCTCTCTCTCTCTCTCTCTCTCTCTCTCTCTCTCTCTCTCTCTCTCTCTCTCTCTCTCTCTCTCTCTCTCTCTCTCTCTCTCTCTCTCTCTCTCTCTCTCTCTTTCTTCAAGGTCAATGAAGAGTCCTTCTGGCAAGATGACCTCACCTCCATCACAGAAGGGAAGGGTCAAATGGCCCTTTCAATTCTTCCTTCTACTAATCCTGGGTGAGTAGAGGAGTGCTTTTTAAACGTCTTATTTTCAGGGGCAGCTTCTAATCAAGGTTGGCAATGTGAGATATTCTGAGTCATTTTCATTATTTTCACGGCACTCAGATGGAAATTATTAGATATATTCGTGTTTTTTTTTTCTTTTTATCAGGACAGTTTCTAATCAAGGTTGGCATTGTGAGATATTCTGAGTTCCTATTTTCATTATTTTCACAAGATTCAGATGGAAATTATTAGATATATTCTAGTGCCTTTTTTTTTTTTTAAGGACAGTTTCTAATCAAGGTTGGCATCTCCAAAAGCCAGCAGTTCTTACTTCTATGGCTTCAGCAGACTCAAGTGGGAGATTATTAAAACTTTCGAGATTCTACTGTTAGTTTAAGAGATTGCAATGGAAGCTACTAAGGTTTCCAATGGTGTTTTCGTGATTCTAATGATACTTTTATATGCTCTAATGGAAATTATTGGAGCTTTCAAGAGTGTTTTCGTGATGCTAGTGACAGTAACGCAGTCCAGTGAAGATTACTGGGCTTTTCACAGGTGCTTTCATGACCATTGATAGTTTAACAGACTCCAAAAGTTATCGGAGTTTCCAAGGATTTTTATTCATTTTTTACTTTTTTCTTTATGATCTTAGCGACAATTTAGGTGGACCTGGTGGAATGTACTGCGGTTTTCGAGGTGTTTTCATATTCTTGTCACAGTTTACAAGGATGTAGCGGCTGTCATCAAGATTCTCAAAGCTCCTGTCATCATTCTGGCTATGTTCGGATAACAAGATATACGTCACCAATAGGAAAAAAGCACACACGGTAAACCAAACTAGTCATCTGTGACCTTCGAAAATTGACCTAATGCCAGAGCAAAATATATTCATAAAATAAATTAAATAAAAAAACTGGGGCAGAATTTATTGGTTACACGAGCAATTTTGTTTCTGAAAGTCCATGAATTCGTTATGTTCTCAATCACTACATCACACGAATTCTTATTTTTGCAAAACAGTTAACCAATAAACTACGGGTATTTAACAACTACAATTGTGCCAGAGAGAGAGAGAGAGAGAGAGAGAGAGAGAGAGAGAGAGAGAG
>NC_087181.1:18406499-18423999 GCF_035594125.1 Scylla paramamosain
TAAAGAAAACGAAGATTGAACAAAAAAAAAAAAAAAGAGAAATAGGAAAAACAGAGTAAAACGAAAAAGCCGAGCAAACGCGGGGAATATTGAAAAAAATGGAGGAAAGGGAAAAATTGAAAAGAAAACGGATGATTAAAACAAAAAAAAAGGGGGATACTACGCCAGAAACCTGCTGCCGCGCGTTCCCCCCCCCCCCCCCCATAGAGGCATTAACGAGAAGGACCAAACGCCGCTTTTATAGAGTCGAATCGCCCATTACATCGCCCTCGAGGGGGGACACGCTGCAGGGAACACGCGACCCCAAAAATCACACATGGTCCTGAGTCTTACGGGGCAGGTGAAGCAGGAAATGTGTACCTGGGAATACCTGCTACCTGGGAATCTAAGAATATCGTAGAATTACCTGGGAACTTGATACTTTGGAATACCTGGGAACACCTGAGCATACCTGGCGATATTTAGAGACACCTGGGGATGCTTGATGAGTTTTACCTGTACCTAAAAATACTTTCTCTCCGTAATGACAAGGAAAATTACCTTATATTTTCAATTTCTTGGCCAATAGCGACGGTAAGCACTCCTGAAATTCTTTGGAGAGGTTTAACCCTTTCACTGCAATACGAAACAATCCCAAACACCAGAAGTAATGCATGAAATTTTTATAAGCATGTACAAAAAACCAGGGAATTAAGAAAAAGAGTCGATTTTGCAATTTCTATCCAGTTTAAAGATTGCAGATGGCTATTGAACAAGTAAAGATGTCTCAGTGGTTAGTAATCAAAGAAACTTGCACTAAATAGCAGTCAAAGAGTTAAATGGGTCAGCTTAATATATAGTCGCGAAAGGAGTTTTAGTGATGCCCTTGCCGAGGTTCATAACTCCCTACATAACTCCCCTGAACCCTACACCGTCCTCCCCCCCCCCCAGCAGGAAGGTGTTTCCATTCTGAATTTCCATTTTTGCACATCATAACTGAAGACAGAATTATTACCTAAGCGTTACTTCCTCACTTTAACGTCATTTTGTACCTAAAGGCTGAATTTCTGTTTATCCCCACCAACAGTTACGCTCGAGTCCTCAGTGTGAATTTTTACACCCCAAAACTGAAGACTGCTTTACTGTCGCTGTAGGCTTTACGTAATGTCACCTTCTTCACTCTACACTTGCTACACCAACCCTCTCCACACTCAACCTCTAAGACTGCACCACTTGCTCTCCTCATCAGCGCTTAAATGGCCACAGTCTCAATTTTACTTTTTTTTTTTTAAGCATGATATGAAATAAGTCCCGATATATTCACACCTAAGAACGTTTTTATTTTATTTTTTATTTCTTTTCTTTATTCTTAGTGTTAGTGATTCCCTGCTAGTGAGCGATCCAAAAATTACTACTGTGGCTATTGTCTCTTAACTTTCTACTACTACTACTACTACTACTTTATCTGACACTATTCAATTTACTAATTTACTACTACTACTTCTACTACTACTAATACTATAATTATCTTAACATCCTTTAAGTACTGCATAATAAACCCCGCTGCTGGATATGTTCCCCAAACACAGCACAGTATAAAACAAGACAACCTAAATATTTAATACCTTAAGTAACTGGAGAAGGTACCAATTTTGAAAGAGAAAGCAGATTTACGATTCTTTTTTTTACTGAGAGAGGAATAATGTTCTTCCTTTTTTTTCCTTCTTTTTTTTTTTTTTTTTTGGAGGGGGGGACCGGGGAAGGGGGAAGACAGACGAGTCATTATCTCAAACAGAAAACCCTCTTTACACTTCCCCTGCAATTACGGAAACCAGACTTAAAATAGAAAACCCCACAATTTTTTTCTCCTCACACCATAGCGGCTGAGTTAGAGAGACAAGAAAATACCAAAATCCAGCTGGGCCTGATTACTGTCTCTTATAATGTAGTAAGGAGGAACGTACAGTCTGGACGCGTCACTGGGCAACTGTTATATGGATTAGAGCTAACCAGTGGGCCATTTGGGGTGCCGCTGGAAGGCTGGCAGCTGGCGGAAAAGACCCGCCATCTGGTGCCGCAGGCGTCAGCTGATACCGCGCCGTTTTACTAAAAGCTCCACCGTTCACTAAGGCTCAAGGGCGCGACGGAAGGTTGTGTTTTATTTTTTATAATGTTGGGAGGGGAGGAAAAATTTGTAACATTAAGAGGGGAAAAAGATGTGTTTATTCCATGCGAAGGTGAGAGGGAAAAACAATGTGCTTTATTCCATGTGACGGTGTGAGGGGACAAAAACGTTTTATTCCACGTCACGGTGAGAGGGGAGAAGAATGTGCTTGATGCCTTGTAATGCTAAGAGGTGGGAAGGGACAAAGGACATTTAACTCGGGGGCTGGAAAAAGAAAATTTATCTCATCCCATAAGGAAGGAAAAGTTTTGTTCCATGTAATCGTAAAGAGGGAAAAGAAATTGTGTTTTGTTCTGTATAACGATAGGACGAAAAGAAAAAGTGGTTGTTAAGAGCGAGGAAGATAATCTGTTTACGTTGCGAGAGAAGAAGAAATGTTTAATTGTAAATAACGTTATCATAGTACGAATATATATAAATAAAAAAAGGTGTATAGATATTTATTTTATGTTTAATGTACGTAATTTATTTTGATCCACATGCCGTAAAGAAAAGTACTAGAAAAATAAGATGAAACAATAACCACGTTCTTATTCTGTTTAATCCAAGTACTACGACAGCTAAGAGAGGAAAAAAAAAATACATAATAAGCACGTAGACTTTTTTTCCGTCGTTTTGTTTCTCCAACGTAAAGACGAGGGAGAAAAAACGCCACTGGAATCCTCGTCTCGTTCAAAAAATTTCCATAATGGCGCCATAGAATATTTCAAACATTCACGAAATATGCCTGAAAAAAGCGACACATTTCCGACAATTTATTCCGGTCAGCCCCCGAGTTGGCCCGCGTCCGAATTTCAGGCCGCCAGGTGAAGCGTTTAAGCCATGTGTCCTACTACGTCCTGAATCCCACACAGTGTTCACCTTGTGCTTTGGGTTAGCCGGGATGGAGGCGGGGAGGACACAAAGGAGAATAAAGGAAGAACAAATATTAACACAAATTGTTTTTTTACGAGGTTGTGTTGTAATGAACTTAAGTATCTGATAGAAAAATAAGTATTGGTTTGTTGTTATTGTTGTTGTTGTTGATGTTGCTATTGATGCTGCTCTTTTTTTATGTAGAAATTAGTAGTAGTAGTAGTAGTAGTAGTAGTAGTAGTAGTAGTAGTAGTAGTAGTAGTAGTAGTAGTAGTAGTAGTAGTAGCAGCAACGGCAATAGTATTACCGGCACCACAGCGGGCCCTCTTAAATAAAAAAAAGTAGTAATAGCAGAAATATATTTAGTAGAAGTAGTAATAGTAGTAGTGGTAGTAGTAGTAGTAGTACCACCACCACCACCACCACCACCACCACCACCAGCTGAAGGAGGAGAAAGAGAAGGAGAGGGCGGCTGGAAGATTAAACAAGGGAAGAAAAAGTAAAAGGGGAACGACATAATGAAGGAATGAATGATGAACGGAGAGAGACTCGAGGGAATTAGAGATCTGAGGAAGAAAAGAAGGAGAGACCGAGATGATTAAGACGAAAGAGGAGCGAGGGAGAAAAAGGAGAGCAAGAGGAAAGAGGTGAAGGAGAAAAGGGAGGAGAATGTGAAAAAGAACGCTGGTTGAGTATGCGGATGCGTTGGAGGAGGAGGAAGAGGAGGAGGAGGAGGAGGAGGAGGAGGAGGAGGAGGAGGAGGAGGAGGAGGATAAGCCTAGTACAAGCCGGGATCACCTGCAGAAATACTAAGTAGAATAGGCACCTAATATTCTCAGATCTTCCCTCCCACTTCCTTTCTTCCTCTTCCTTCTCTTCTTGATTTTCACTTTTCTTTAATTTTCATTTATTAACACCTAAAGGCATTTTTTTTTATAACATCTATCACTACAAGAATCTGCTTCTAAAATTATCATATCTTCTCTTTATCTTCCTTTTTTGCCATTCTTTTAACAATTGCATGCATTTCCTTTCCTGCCAGATTAATTACTATAAGAATTATTATTACTATCAATACTATTATCATTACTGTTATTATTCCTGTTTATACTATCATGACCATCAATTACAATCATCACTGGAAATCATTCACCACTCACAACATGCTTACCAAAACACACACACACACACACACACACACACACACACACACACACACACACCCACATACACAATAGAGGTGTCTAATGTATTCAAAACATAACTGTACATTATCTACTAAGACGCCAAACACCCCTCCTCCCCCCCACCGTATGTGTGTGTGTGTGTGTGTGTGTGTGTGTGTGTGTGTAGACAAGGAAGGCCATTTGGGCGGCAGCTTCACCTTCCATTTATGCAAACTCCTCGTGTTATTGTGTTTCTGAGGCGACTACTACAGGGAGGCTCATTAATTCCAGCCAGGAGGAGGAGGAGGAGGAGGAGGAGGAGGAGGAGGAGGAAGAGGAAAAATTACGAGCTGAAAGTAGGTAAGAGGAATATGGAAAGCCGGAGGGGGTAAAAGATGAGGAGCAGGTGGTGGAAGCGGATGTGGTGAAGAAGAAGAAGAAAAAGACCGAAGAAAGAACAACAACAACAATACAATATTAATAAAAAGATGATAATTACGATGATTGTGAAAGGGAAGAACAAGAACATTAACAAGAACAATAACAAGAACAAGAACAAGAACAAGAAAAATAAGCAAGAAAAGAGAAGGTCCCCAATGCAACAGTTTAAAATTGGTTGTCTTCACACACACACACACACACACACACACACACACACACACCGCCAGGCAATTTTAAGCACGCATTTTAACACACCTACACAAACACAAGCGGGCGGGGGAAGAAAAAAAAAGAGAAGAGAACTCAGAATTCACAAAAGCTCTCAATAGTTACCGTTTTCTGAGGAGAGAATCACTGGGGGGGGACACTCAAGGCAACAATGGGAGAAGGGGAATTTTTTATATAGCTCTCTCTCTCTCTCTCTCTCTCTCTCTCTCTCTCTCTCTCTCTCTCTCTCTCTCTCTCTCTCTCTCTCTCTCTCTCTCTCTCTCTCTCTCGTAGTACAATATTTCGGATCTTTCAGTTCGGTACAAAAATAAATGTTAATAACGATAATATAATAACAAAATAATTAGAACATGATATGCTGTATTTTTTGCCTGGTTAATTAAATTTTCGTAGCGTATATTAAAATTGAACGGCATCGTACGCACACACACACACACACACACACATACATACATACACACATACACCGCAGCTCGCCTTTCACAACAAACCTATACATACACCACCATACATATATACATTTACACCAGTACATGTATATCTAATAATACATCGATCTTTTTTCCCCCTCTTCGTATAGGATAACCAGTGTGAGGCATTATATTTAGCATTCATCTATACACAATCCATACACGAGGGCAGAAATGCTTAGTTTTGTATATTGTTGTATTTTTGGGTGTGCAGTCTCGTTCCCTCCATCCCACAGCTCTTTCTTTATTGTATGTCCAATAAGTACGTAATAATAACAGAACAATCTATAATGCCCTCTCTCTTCCAGTGTGTGTGTGTGTGTGTGTGTGTGTGTGTGTATGTGTGTGTATGTGTGTGTGTGTTCCGTTACTTTATATTCTAACTTTCTTCTCTCTCTTCCTTCTCTGCATTTTCGTGTTCTCTCTCTCTCTCTCTCTCTCTCTCTCTCTCTCTCTCTCTCTCTCTCTCTCTCTCTCTCTCTCTCTCTCTCTCTCTCTCTGTTCTCACCTTCCTACTCTCTTTTGCTGTTTTGTAATTCATGTTGTCTATTACGTTCTTTCCTTCTTTTTATTCCTTCTTTTTTTTTCATCTTTTTTTTCATACCTAGAGCTCGTTTTTTTTTTTATTGATTTCCTCTTTCCATTCTCTCTCCCCCCCTCTTTTCCTTTCTTCCTTTTCTTTTTTCCCTTCCTTTCTTACTCCCTTCCTTCCCAACTCTCCTTTCTCTCGGTCAGTCTCACATTCCATCTTTCTTTCTATTCCTTTCGTTTCTCTCTTCCCCCCTTCGTCCTTTCTCTTCCTTTTATAACTGCAGTTCGATTTCGCATTGTTATTTTCCCTTTCTTAAAATTTTCTCTTCCTAACTTCCCTTCCTCCTTTTCCTCTTTCATTCCCTTTCTAAACTCACTTTCTTCACTTCTCTCCTTTACTCTGTTCCTCCTTCCATCCCTGAATCCTCCCCTTCCCTTCCTTCCTTCCCTATTTCCTTTACTTCAGTCCTCCTCCCATCCCTGAATACTCCCCTTCCCTTCCTTCCTTCCTTTTCTCTCCTTTCATTCCTTTCTCCTCCTTCCCTGGCTTCCCCTCTTCGCTCCATTCCTTCCCTCCCTTCCCCAATAAGCAAAGTAGCAAAAATGACCGAAAATCATGACCCAAAAAGGAAGAGTCAAACCGAAAGAGCGAAAATAGCCTTCGGAAAAAAAAAAAAATGGGGGCAGATTACGATCGATTCAAAATAGCGTAAAAAAACGAGCAAGAAATGGACTTTTGATGCGTAAGTTTAAGTTGGACGAAACGTTACTGTCAAAATCGCTCTTGTTTTCTTATCTTGCGTCTTTTTCTTGCGTGTATTTTCCGTGTGCTTTTCTTTCTTCTTTATAGTTCAGCTGGAGGTTTTCGTTTCCCTGCAGCAAAGGAGGGAAGAAAATGTTACCTGAGTTTATGGGTTTCCACACCTACCTCTCAGACTCAGGTGTGCGGCAGACACTCAGGCTTCCCAGGATAATGAGTGTCCTTACCTGTGAAAATAAAAAGGAGAAGAGATATAGAAGGATAACAAAGGTGTGAGAAAGATATATAACTCTCTCTCTCTCTCTCTCTCTCTCTCTCTCTCAACTTAAATATGTCTTTCTCAACAAAACTCTCTCCCTCATACTCCATTCTTTGAAAATAAATAATAAAAAAGTTAATCTTGGCCTCGCAATAAATGAAAAATAAATATAAAAAAATAATATCACTTCTATTTCTTCCGTGACGCACAATTCAATTTTAAGAACATCCCACGTCTTTCATTTTCTCAACAATTTCCCAACACCTTTCCTCTCACCTCCTCGACACACAGTCCTATAAAAAGTATTAACAACAATAATAAACCACCTCTTTCCTTCTCAAGAAATGCAGTGATTCTCTCTCTCTCTCTCTCTCTCTCTCTCTCTCTCTCTCTCTCTCTCTCTCTCTCTCTCTCTCTCTCTCTCTCTCTCTCTCTCTCTCTCTCTCTCTCTCTCTCTCTCTCTCTCTCTTACGAATTACAAATCCAGGTAATGCTTAATACACTTTTAAATGACAATAAATGATTTTCTAGACCAAAAATGGGAGTTTCATGACCATGTTTTTAAAGGCCTAACACTCTCTCTCTCTCTCTCTCTCTCTCTCTCTCTCTCTCTCTCTCTCCGGTAACAGTTTCCTTGCACCTTTCCTATTCTAATCACTCACTTTTTCCCTCCACGTCTCTGCAACGCTTTCCTTCTCTCGTCCCTTCCTTCATGCGCCTTCTCGCCGCCCCACCTCACGGCCAGGCCCTCGAGCCGCCTCCCAGACCCCCGAGTATTATGCTAAAAAGCCTCAAAACCCGCTTGGAAATGGAAGGCGCAGAGAGGATGAGGAAGATGAGGCGGCTGAGGCAAGGCAGCTGTGGTGGAGTGCTGTGGTGAAGGACTGATGTGTGGTGGTGGTGGTGGTGGTGGTGGTGGTTGTGTACTTTGGTTATGAAATTCTATGCCACTTACATACCTCTCCTATATCCCCTTTCTAGTCTCCGTCTCTCTAACAGATGTAAATTTAAAAGCCTTATTTTCACTGTGTCGCCAATACAATGCATACGTTTCTTTACCAATGATAACATCTAAGTGTATTGCACAGAGATTTGACTCAAGTGTTGTTAAATGTTGGTTCGAGTCTCTAGAAGCCAGACCATCTGACGCACAAGTAATAATAACAATGAGGAGGCTGACACAACAACAACAACAACAACAACAACAACAACAACAACAACAACAACAACAACAACAACAACAGCCTTCCATCTCCTGAAACTCCTCTCCTATATATTCCAACCTGAAATCATTCTAAATCCGTTCTTTTACCTTGCCAAAAAAACTTTCCATCAACAAGAAATATCAAGATCTAGCCAGTCCATCTTCTCCTCGTAACTTCTGACATCTAGGGAAAAATACCTCCAACAATTTTCTTTCTTCATCTTTCTCTCCATTTCAGCCAGACGCTCCACTACCATCTCTGTCCCTGAACTCTGCTTTTAGACCTTAGCGAGCAACTCCACACTGGATTACTCAGCGCTTGTTTCTCCTTCATCTTCCCCCTCTGATTACATCACGGCCGCTGTAAGGTCATGACTCTGATGGCCTCCCTCCTACTGTTCTCCGTAGCTCTGCCTCATACTTCATACTTGTCAGGCAAAAGTGTTTTCCCCATCTATCAACATTCTCCTTTCCTACTTGTCTACATTCAACCTTCACCTCTGAGTTCATGTTTTCTGAGGCTTTTGAGTTTATCCACAGTAAGAAGATTTGCTCTCAACCTTCTTCCTGATCGTCAGTGTGGATTCCGGGAAGGACTGAGCGATGCAGAAATCATGTTTCCAGTGATATATTAATGTTTAATATAATGATAATTTTTGATAATAATAATAATAATAATAATAATAATAATAATAATAATAATAATAATAATAATAATAATAATAGTGAGTGTGCGTGTGTGTGTGTGTGTGCGCGCAAACCTAGTACTGATACCTTATTGGCTACCTGAACCTTAATTAAGCGCGGAGTCATTACCGGGGTGCACCTGAGGCGGTGGCGCGTCGCTACAAGTGCACGGCGCGAATAAAAACAAACACTGCACCAATAAAACACAAAGACGTACTGCGCCCACTAATATAAACCAACAAACGCACGTATGTATGGTGAGCCCCGAAATAGAACCCACCTCGTACGTAACACCCGACACACACACACACACACACACACACACACACACACACACACACACACACACACACTTACACCAGGATTGCCACATATAGTACACACAACACACAAGTTCAGCTTTTTCTACACAGTATTTCCATATTTTCCCCTTTTTTCCATGTCATCTTTTTTTTTCCAGCTATTTTCTTTTTTTTCCGACTAACAGCTTGGTTTTATATGAAGTATGTGTAATGTATGATAATTCTCTCTCTCTCTCTCTCTCTCTCTCTCTCTCTCTCTCTCTCTCTCTCTCTCTCTCTCTCTGTGTGTGTGTGTGTGTGTGTGTGTGTGTGTGTGTGTGTGTGTGTGTGTGTGTGTAAAACTCACTACTTCAATACCTCAATTTCTTATGTATCTCTTTTTATTCTCCTTTTTCATTCATTCATCTTTCTTTCTCTCTCTCTCCGTATAAAAGGAAAAAGAAAAATGGCTTTCCTTTCCCAAGTGAAATGTAATCTCTCTCTCTCTCTCTCTCTCTCTCTCTCTCTCTCTCTCTCTCTCTCTCTCTCTCTCTCTCTCTCTCTCTCTCTCTCTCTCTCTCTCTCTCTCTCTCTCTCTCTCTCTCTGTCTATTATCAGCAATACTAATTATACTTCACACACACACACACACACACACACACACACACACACACACACACACACACACACACACACAGACCGTAACAACAGAAAACAAAATGCCACTAATATTTCCTGAGGCTTCAATAAATAACAACAGCCCCGTCAAAACACGAACAATTAAACTAAAAATGGAGCACAACTCAGTCCATAATAACCTTCATAAACATATCCTGGACTCACTCTTGTAATGTATTTTTTTCCTCCCTTTTCTTTTACTTTTTTTCGTCCCTCCACCTCCCTTTTATCACTCTCTCGCGTCATTCCTCTCTGATCTTCCATTTTCTTTCCTTTAGTCTTCCCCAGCGTTACGAGAATGGGAGACTGTAATATTTCTTGGAGTATCACATTTTCTCACAAGTATAATATTCCAGCCATTCCGGCAAGTAATAATACTCTGCGCGTGTCATCTGCAAGGATTATTTTTCTAAGTGGTATCATTCTGACAAGACACGGAATAGTTCTTGGGATTAGATATCATATTCATGCGGTGTTTTCAACTGCGGCGACGTGATGGAAGTGTCCTGCAGGGATGTGAGGAGGGAGGGAGGGGGGAAGAGGGGAGGGGGTAATGGAGAGGGAGGGGGGAGAGGAAAGGGTAAGAAGGGAGGGAGGGAGAAAGAGAGAAATAGGCACACAGACAGACAGACAGACAGATAGATAGATAGATAGATAGATAGATAGACATACAGACAGACAGACAGACAGACAGACAGACAGACAGACAGACAGACAGACAGACAGACAGACAGACAGACAGACAAAACAAACTGACCAGCAAAAAGAAAGGGCAGACAAACAGACATACGAACGAAAAGATAGAGACAGACAAAAGGAAGGATAGAAAAACAAACAGACGGGCAGACAAATAGATAAATGGATACTTATATAGAAGAATGATGGACAGACAGACAGACAGAATGATGGACAGACAGACAGACAGACAGACAGACAGACAGACAGACAGACAGACAAGTAAATATGAACAAAGAAGAGTAAAGAAAGAGAAAATTAATAAGTAACATAAAATATCCCATAAATCTGAAAGAGAGAGAGAGAGAGAGAGAGAGAGAGAGAGAGAGAGAGAGAGAGAGAGAGAGAGAGAGAGAGAGAGAGAGAGAGAGAGAGAAGAGAGAAATATTACCTCATAAATCACACCTGAGAGAGAAAAGAAGACAAAATACAGAAAATAAAAAAAAAAAAAATGGTGTCTCTTACTCTCCAACTAATCAAAAATATAGCAATCACGTACACTGTAATATAATATGTAACTAAATTATAACATGCTAATATACTTAACAAAATTATCAAGCCACTGAAAATCTACGTCATTTGCCAAAACAAATTATTTTTCCTGACACATTAACCCTTTCACAATTTTTCCCGTAATCAAAAACAATCTTTTAAACACGTATTATTTTTTTTTTTATATTATACTCTTAAATAGTTTTGCATCACAGAAAAGACAAATATAACCTGTTCTTTATTCGTGTGTGTGTGGGTGTGTGTGTGTGTGTGTGTGTGTGTGTGTGTGTGTGTGTGTGTGTGTGTGGGTGTGTGTGTGGTGTGTGTGTGTGTGGTGTGTGTGTGTGTGTGTGTGTGTGTGTTGTCCATGCAAGTAATATTCTTCCCCGTGCCCTGACAGTTAACAAAGGGTGACTGTAGCAATAAAGAGTTAAACTACACCTACCCAGCGGAGACTTCTATGATATAATTATGAACAAACACTTATCTTGTCAAGCATTCCCTTCCCCAGCCTTTGTCCTTCAGTCCTCTCAGTAATTCACTCCTCTCCGCTCTTGTCTTGCTTGTTAATCTCTTCCTTCCTTCACCATCTTTATCTCTATTCTGATTCACTTGTTCCTGCATCTCCTTTCTCCTTTACTCCTCTCCATTCTTGTCCTGTTTATTCACTTTTTCGTTCCTCCATCATCATCTTAATCACTCAGTTTTTCCTTTTCTCTTCCTTTCCATAGCTTATCACTCCACCCTGCCTCCTTCCTCTCTTCTACATTCTCTTCCTCCCTTCCTTAATCCTCCGGTCTCCCTCTTCTTTCTTTAGCTAACCACATCCATCTTACTTTCATGTCTTTCTCATCTTCCTCACACTCATCTTTCCTCCCTCCCTTAATCCTTCTCTCTCCCTCCTTTTCTCAGCCAGTGACACTCACCCTCGTTGCCTTCCTTCATTCTCAACCCTGAATCCCTCTACCTCTTATCTTTTAACATCACCTTCCTCCTTCCCTCATCTCTCCCTTCAACTCTTTTCAATCTCTTCATCCTAATTTTTCTTCCTCATTCCTTCTCCCTTCTAGCACGTGGCATTTTTTTTCCTCCTTTTCCACATCTCCTTTCTATCTTTCCTTTCTTCCCTCCTATCAAACCTTATTCCAGTTCTTTCCTTCATCCAAACTTTCCTCCCTTATTCCTTCTCCCCTAAAACACCTTGCATCTTTTTCTCTGCTCCATTTCCTCAATCTCTTTTTTTATCTTTTCTCTCCTTTCCTTAACCTTCCAATGAAACTTTACAATCCCGCCTCTCCATCTCAACTTTCCTCCCTTATTCCTTCTCTCCTCAAGCACATTACATTTTTCCCTCCCTCTTCCTCCTCTCAGCCTCCCAAATCCATCATTTTCTCCCACATTCGCCCTACTCTTCCTCCTCTTCCATTCCTCCCTCCCGTCCAACATTACACAAGACAGACAGATAAAGATGGAAATTGAATGGATTGAAGCAAATCTATACCTGAACTCTTTATCTCGTTCACGGCAGGAAATATTGATCCTACCACCTACCTAATTGATATATGAAGTATTTGTTTACTGCACGTGCCTCTGTCGTACTGCACGTGGCAACCCGGTGTGTGCCATTTCATTTCCCGGGTCTACGTACAATATTGCAATGTGAAGGAGGGAGTGACAGAGGAGGGAGGGAGGGAGTTTTGCAATATTGAAGGAGGTGATGTACTGTTGTGCTGTGTGTGTGTGTGTGTGTGTGTGTGTGTGTGTGTGTGTGTGTGTGTGTGTGTGTGTGTGTGTGTGTGTGTGTGTGTGTGTGTGTGTACTGGTGTGTCTCACTGCGATGTTGTTGTTACTATATAGTGTTAATGCTGTTGTGGTGGTGGTGGTGGTGGTGGTGGTGGTGGTGGTGGTGGTTTTTCTTCTTCCTATTATCATTAGTAGTAGTAGTAGTAGTAGTAGTAGTAGTAGTAGTAGTAGTAGTAGTAGTAGTAGTAGTAGTAGTAGTAGTAGTACTGTTGTTACTAGAAGTAGTAGTAGAAGTAGTAGCAGTAGTAGTAGTAGTAGTAGTAGTAGTAGTAGTAGTAGTAGTAGTAGTAGTAGTAGTAGTAGTAGTAGTAGTAGTAGTAGTAGTAGTAGTAGTAGTAGTAGTAGTACAGTATTATTATTATTATTATTATCATCAACATCATCATCACCATCATCATTATTATTCGTGTGATGAATTTTACAGCTAAGGGTTTCGATGTAATGAAGGAAGTCAATTAGGATCAACAATACAAAAAAAAAAAAATAACAATTATTTCGTATGCATCTAAACACATTATTTTGATAGCGTGTTTCCTTGATTAATTCTGGGAACTGCAGGAGTGTTCAGGAGAGGGAAGCAAGAACTGAAACACGATGAAATGACTGGGAAAGAACAATAACTTCACACACACACACACACACACACACACACACACACACACACACACACACACGACTACTAATTACTCTCGTACACACGTAAAACCAAAAATACAATGTAGAAAGAAATTAAAGAGAACAACAAGATAATAAAAAAAAGAACGAGAAAAACCACGACAAACAACAAAATTACAGACGCCAAACTCCATCCACCTAATACACACACACACACACACACACACACACACACACACACACACACACACACACACACACACACACACACAAACACAGAAAACACGACAAATACAATAAAATAAAAGGAGTAATTTAAACCAACACACACAATGAACGACACACACACACACACACACACACACACACACCATACCAATGAATCCTGCACACAAAACACTTCTACCCACTTCCCTCTCCCCTCTCCCAGCATACATTCCCACCCTACCTCTCCCAGTCCTCCCCATTCATACTCTCTCTCCCTCTTCCCCCATCCTAAAATAATGACTTGCAACGCCTGAAAATTCCCCCAACACCCCCACTCACTAGCCTAGCCGTTCCCTCTCCCTCTCTCTCTCCCCTGCGTGCAGTGAGGTAATATAAAACGATGATATTAATTTCCAAAAAAGGAGGAGCAGTATACAGATAATAATAGCATAATAAACACTCAAATAACGAGCGAGGCATGCCGTGTTTTGCTTCTACTAAATGTGAGAGCTTTCATTTTTGTTATAGACTCATGGTAGTATACAGAACTATAGGTTGGTACATACATACATACGTACAAACATATATACATACACGCTATTAAATGTTTTCTTTTATTTGGTTTATAGATATGAAGACATACATACTCGTACATACATACATACATACATACATACATGCATACATACTATAAATACGTATTAGTACGTGGATACATGGGTGAGCAAAATTCTCTCTCTCTCTCTCTCTCTCTCTCTCTCTCTCTCTCTCTCTCTCTCTCTCTCTCTCTCTCTCTCTCTCTCTCTCTCTCTCTCTCTCTCTCTCTCTCTCTCTATAATCTACCTACCCATCTATTTATCTCGTGTTCACAGCGCTCAGTGTGTGTGTGTGTGTGTGTGTGTGTGTGTGTGTGTGTGTGTGTGTGTGTGTGTGTGTGTGTGTGTGTGTGTGTGTGTGTGTGTGTGTGTGTGTGTGTGTGTGTGTGTGTGTGTGTGTGTGTGTGTGTGTGTGTGTGTGTGTGTGTGTGTGTGTGTGTGTGTGTGTGTGTGTGTGTGTGTGTGTGTGTGTGTGTACAACAACAACAACATCAACAAAGAGGAGGAGAACATAAAAATGCAAGAAAATAACGGAAACTACAAGAAACCAATACATGGCAGTCCCTGTATAAAACTAGTAGTAGTAGTAGTAGTAGTAGTAGTAGTAGTAGTAGTAGTAGTAGTAGTAGTAGTAGTAGTAGTAGTAGTAGTAACAATAATAATAATAATAATAATAATAATAATAATAATAATAATAATAATAATAATAATAACAAAAATTACAACAATATTAAACCTTTGTTAGGAAACCCAATAACATTCTTTTAAAAGGTCAACATTGAGCTATATTTTCTTTCATTGCTTACCTTTCACGCTCCTCCTCCTCCTCCTCCTCCTCCTCTTCTTCTTTTTCCATTTTCGTTCTCATAGTTTATTATTTACACCCAGCCACATCAAGACACACCAAATAAAAATCCACTTTAATAAATATGAGAGATAAAAAGGAGTGAAGGAAGAGGAAAAGATGAGAGACAGAAGAAAGAAAAGAAAAGGGAGGTAGGAAACGAGAGGAAAGGAAGGAAGAAGGGAAAGAAGAAGAGAGGCACAGGATCAAGAAGTCGGAGAAAAGATGAAGGAAGGAAAGGAAGAGATAATGAAGAGGAGGAAGAGAAATTGTGAAGAAGGGAGAAGGGAAAAATAAAATGATGCAAGTAGTGGAAGAAGGGAGACAAGACAAGAAAGAAGAGAATGAGAGAGGGAAGTGACATGGAAAAATGAAGAGGAAAGAAACAGTAAAGGGAGGAAACATGGAAGAGAGGAAGAAGGGAAGGAAGATAAAGTGAGAGAATGGAAAGAAGAAAGAGATGGAGAAAGGAGAGAGGAGGACGAGAAAGATTGAAGAAAACTGTTGATAAAGCGAAGGTCAAAGAGAAAGAAGGAAGGAATAAAGAAAGGAAGGAGGAATATATAATAAATAAAGAGAAAGAGAAGAAAAAGATGGAAGACAGAAAACTTTTGAGTTACAGAAGGAAGGAAGGAAGGAGGGGAAGAAAGAAGGAAGGAAAGAAAACATAAGAAGAGGAAAGGAACAGAAAAAGGAAAGACAGGAAACAATAAAGATAAGGTGAAGAAAACATATGAGACAGAAGGAAGGAAGAAGAAAAATATAAGAAACGGAAAGGAATGAAAAGAAAAATAGGAATAAAGATAAAATTAAAAGAAAAATAAGAAACAAAGAATGGATGAAAAAAAGGAATGAAGGAAGAGAAGAAAGGAAGAAAGACAGACACGAAAGAAGGAAGGAATAAAGAGAGTAAACGAAGAAATGAAAATAGGAAGACGACTAAGATGATAAGAACAGAACCTTTGACACAGAAGGAAGGAAGGAGGGAAGGAATGAAGGAAGAGAAAGAAGGAAAAGAAGGAAGGAGAGAGGCCAATATGAAGGCGCCGGGTACAAGATCTCGTTGTTCTCGCGAAGGTTTGAGCAAGGTTGTGTTTGGGTTGGCTGCCAAGAGAGAGAGAGAGAGAGAGAGAGAGAGAGAGAGAGAGAGAGAGAGAGAGAGAGAGAGAGAGAGAGAGAGAGAGAGAGAGAGAGAGAGAGAGAGAGAGAGAGAGAGAGAGAGAGAGAGAGTGAGGTATCCGTAGAGAGGTAGAGAGGCAGAGACAGAGAGACAGACAGACAGACAGACAAAAAAACACAGACAGACAGACAGACGGACGGACAGACAGACAGACAGACAGACAGGCAGACAGGCAGACACTGACAAAAAACAGACAGATGGACAGATTGACAAATAGACAGACAAAAATCCACAGACAGACAAAAAGCCAGACAGACAGACAGACAGCCGCCTACCCACACAACTAGACAGACAGACAAACAGACAGACAGACACTCAGACAGACAGACAGACAGACAGAGACAGACAGACACACAGGATATGTACAACGAACCACGATGAAATAAAAAAAAGAAAAGGATATAAAAAAAATAAATATCAGATATATCTACGTAGAAAGAATTTGCATCCAAGTCAGAAAATGAAAAAAAATATAAAAAAAATAAAAAGCCTTGCATAAATATTCAAGTCACGCTGGGAAAAGACGGATTTTGAAGGCAAGGTGAAAAAGAGAGGAAAAAGGATGCTGAGGAATTAGAGAATAAAAAAAAAAAATTGTTGGTATGCACATGAAATAAATTGGCTTAAAAAAGTTTTCAGAAAATCAAATTGAAGAGAAAGTGAGTGACACGCGAAATGTGTTTTACTTATTTATTCATTTATTGGTCTGTCTGTATGTTTATTTATATTATCACTATTTCTTTATATTTAGGAAACCGAGAGTGAAATACAGGCAAAAAATTCTTTCAGCACCTGGCCTCCAATATTCCTAACTTGCTGTAATGGAAGTTATTATAATTTTCAAGAATGTTTAAATAATTCTGGTGTTTTCTGTAAGTGTTCTGAATTGCCGGTTGAACACAGACCCCCGAGAACCTGACTGACCACCCTAGCGATATTTGGAAATTGTCTTAACGAACAAAATTTTGAAGAGTGAACTTAACAACGGTACACGTGAACAGAAGGACCAAAATAATGTAATATAAGTAATACTGAAGATAGCTAATAAATAAATAAATAAATAAATATAAATAAAAAAATAATAAAGTTCAAGACCAAGATAATTATAATATTCAATAACAAAAATTCCAGGTAAAAAAAAATATCAATCACCTCTTAACAAACAAAACTTTAAATTGTATTCATAAATTAATATGATACACAAAAAATAAACAAACTCAGCACTAGAGTAGAAAGAAAAAAGGTAAACTTAATTATCTTTCCAAAAAATAGTACAAAAAATTCACACACCTCAGTCTGTCGCG
>NC_087181.1:18428999-18438999 GCF_035594125.1 Scylla paramamosain
AAAAAAAAAGGTAAAAAAAAAAAAAAGGAAAAATATGATAAGTGGTTTGGTTTATTTATTTATTTTTTTTTATGCTCAAGATTTTAAAAGCAAATTATATACTTTGTTAATATGTGTGTGTGTGTGTGTGTGTGTGTGTGTGTGTGTGTGTGTTATAATGACTGAAACTAAATTAATGCTAGACAATTAACACGTTAACCTACAACACACACACACACACACACACACACACACACACACACACACACACACACACACAGTAATTTATCTATGTAATTTCGGCGTCACAACAACGAGGTCATATGACAGTAAAGCTGAAAGGTTATAAAAAAAAAATGAAATGCTGAAAAATACAAACAGACACATGCAGGGATAAAAACATCAAAAATCCAAATAACACAAGCAATAAAAAAAAAATATCTATATGCATCAGGTCAAAATACACAGCTTCGGTTTTGCAAAATAGTCAGGGAAATACACAACACAAAATACAACACAAATAAAGCCCCCTGATTCATAAAGATTTCCTGACACTTTTACCACAACCCAACATGCCACAACACAACACCACCTACTAATACCTCATCACCACAATGCCATAACGACGCCAGAATAATATGAGCATCACCAGCGCAACACAAAACATAACCTGCAAATTATCAACCACCATCACCACCACCACCACCACCACTACTACTACTACTACTACTACAAATATTACTACTACGACCTTTCTTATCAAACCTAACCTAATCTACCAATGCTTATCCACCAACACTACTACTACCACTACTACTACTACTACTACAGGTATTCTTACTACGACGCAATCCCTCTCTCTCTCTCTCTCTCTCTCTCTACCTTTAACCCGTCACCTTTCCCACCTCCACACAAGACTAAAGACTGGAGAGAGAGAGAGAGAGAGAGACGAGAGACGAGAGGCGACGAGAGGAGAGATGGTAACGGGTGAGCTTTCCGTTTTCTTCCATCGCTTGTAACCTTTGAGGGGAATCTCGCAAAATAAAAATTCTCTCTAAGTTTTACGTGGTGCGCGTTCCCACCTTTTAGTGGCCATTATTCTTGCGTGGAAGGGTAGAGAGAGAGAGAGAGAGAGAGAGAGAGAGAGAGAGAGAGAGAGAGAGAGAGTAGACGTTGGTGAATAAATATTTTTCCGCGTACTGCAGAGGTATGAAAAGAAATAAAAACAAACAATTCTCTCTCTCTCTCTCTCTCTCTCTCTCTCTCTCTCTCTCTCTCTCTCTCTCTCTCTCTCTCTCTCTCTCTCTCTCTCTCTCTCTCTTTAACAGTCTGTCTGTCTATTAATTAATCTATCTGTTTGCGTGTGTCTATCTGTATCTGCCTATCTATTCATCCATTTGCCAATCTAAACACACACACACACACACACACACACACACACACACACACACACACACACACACACACACACACACACACACACACACACACACACACAGGTAAATGAAGGTGTGTGGTATAATTAATCTTCTTTATTTACCCAAGCACTCATTAACACTTTTTACCTGTGCACTCTCTCTCTCTCTCTCTCTCTCTCTCTCTCTCTCTCTCTCTCTCTCTCTCTCTCTCTCTCTCTCTCTGATAAATGACGCGTGACGTTATTGGCAGCTGGTGTTAAAGGGACGACACTAAACAGCCAATTAAATGCCTGCCTCGCCACCCGGGCTGACCAATCACAAAATAGATAGAGCTTTAGTTGGGGAAAAATTTTGTGACTTTTTTGTAAATACTGAGAGGAGAAAAATGTGAAATGTGGGGAAATATTGAAAGAAATTAAGTTTACGAATCAGAGGGGAAAAAAATTTTAACTTACAGAGGAAAATAGATTGAGTGAATGTAAAAGAAAATAGTGAGGGAAATATTGACTTTGTGACTCATGTAAATAAAAAAAAAAAGGAAGAAAATGCGAAGTGATGGAAAATATTAGAAGACACTAAACTTAGAAGGAAAATTAACTAAAAAAAAAACCCTACAGGTGAAAACAAAGAAGGTATTTAGTGGGGGAAAAACTGTACCCTTTGCAAATTCTAAAAGGGGAAAATTTTGAAATGACGGGTAAATATTAGAGGAAATTAACCTTCCCAAAAGAGAAAATAAATAGAAACCTGCAGAGCAAAATGTTTAAAGTTTATCGTGTGTGGGAAAAAAAAAACTCCCCCTATTTTTTTTGAGTAATGGAAGGAAATTGTGAGGTGATGGGGAGTGACGGGAATATTTGAGGGGAAATTAATTATATCGTAGAGAAAAAAATGAAACGTCAACGAAAATATGAAAAAAAAATAATATTGAAAAAAAGTCAAGGAAAAATATCTGAAGGAAATTAGAAATGACTACGAGAGAGAGAGAGAGAGAGAGAGAGAGAGAGAGAGAGAGAGAGAGAGAGAGAGAGAGAGAGAGAGAGAGAGAGAGAGAGAGAGAGAGAGTTAAATAAATAAATCGGGGAAAAAAGCTGAAAATCGTCATTGAATCATAGAAACACAAACACACACACAAAAAAAAGCAAAAAAAGCAAAACAAAAGACGAAACCGAAATTCGACATTGGAAATATAGCAATAAACTTTCCCAAAACGAAAAAAAATAAATAAATAAAAGCAGGAGAAGAGAATATATAAGCAGACAAAATAAATATAATTAAAAAAACAAATATTTAAACAGTATCCTTCCCATTCATAAAAGAGAAAAGAAAAACCGGAACTGAAAAAATAAAATAAACTCACAACTGGTCTCTCCCTCTCGCCACAAAAAAAAAAAAAAGAATAAATAAAAAGAAAAAAGAAATATCCTTTAAAAAAAACAAAAATACAGATTCGAAAATTAAGAAAGTAACAAAATTAAAACAAAAAAATAAACAAGAGAATAAATAAATAAACAAACAGCCTTAATAAAACATATATCAACTCTATTTATGTGAAGACTAGGAAATATAGTAAAAATCAAAACTAATCCACACAAAAGAGAAAAAAAAACGAAAAAAAATAACGTTAATAAAAAAAATAAAACAAATAACCTATAAAATAAAAAGAAAACGACATTTCCACAATAATTTTTAAAACCAAATACAACAAAATCAAAACCAACCTAAACAATAAAAAAAACGAAACAAATAACTAAACAAGACAATTAATAAACAAATGAAACGAATAACCTTTAAAAAAAAACACAAAAAAAATGTACATATTTCAACCATACCCTTTCCGACCGTCCCCCGCGCGGCACTGAGAGAGGCACCGTAAATATATAAATAAAGCAACATAATCCCGAATAGCCAACTCAGCTGAACGGGCCAATAAGAGCGCGTGTTTAGGCGAGTCTAGTGCGCCCTTCACTTTTATAGCGTCCGCCTTCATATAAGAGAGAGTCCCCCGTAAATAGCTTCAGTGGGTTTCTGGCCGGGACGGGGGAGGTTGCGGCGGCCGGGAGGGTCCTTGGATGAGTGGGCTGGTGAGAGACAGGCAGGCGGGCGGGCGGCTGGAAGTGGTGGTGGTGGTGGTGGTGGTGGAGTGGGAGAGTCGCAAGTGGAGGGAAGGTGGAAAAGTGTGAGGAAAGGTGGTAGAAAACGGAAAGAGGAGGTGGAAGGGAAGGGGAGAAAATGTGTTTATAAAAAAATAATAAATGAAGAAGACATTTGAAACACACAAGTATACAAAACAGAGAGAGAGAGAGAGAGAGAGAGAGAGAGAGAGAGAGAGAGAGAGAGAGAGAGAGAGAGAGAGAGAGAGAGAGAGAGAGAGAGAGAGAATCCCTTTGATCACGAGAAAATCATCCTGGATTTGAGATAAATACCTCAAGAATGAGAGAGAGAGAGAGAGAGAGAGAGAGAGAGAGAGAGAGAGAGAGAGAGAGAGAGAGAGAGAGAGAGAGAGAGAAAGCAAGGAATGAAATTATATAAGGATATAAAATGAAAAAAAAAACAGATGAACAGCAGACGACTGAGAGAGAGAGAGAGAGAGAGAGAGAGAGAGAGAGAGAGAGAGAGAGAGAGAGAGAGAGAGAGAGAGAGAGAGAGAGAGAGAGACTAAAGGATGACAAACGGCGTTAATAAGAGAAAGAACAGGCCAGCTTTGGAGAGAGATGAAGAAAAGGAGGAGGAGGAGGAGGAGAAGAAGAAGGAGGAGGAGGAGGAGGAGGAGGAGGAGGAGGAGGAGGAGGAGGAGTAAAAGGCTCGTTTCCTTACCGATTAGGACTCCAGGCAAAAAGTTCTCCGGACAGATGGAGAGAAATTGAAGGGAAGGAGGTTGGGAAGGAAGAAAAAAAAAAAAGGAGCGAAAGAGGAGAGGAGAAGAGGCACGGTAAAATAAACGAAAAAAAAAAACAGTAATAAGATTTGAAACGTCAGGAGGAGGAGGAGTAAAAGATGAAGGAGAATGAAGGGAAGAAGAAAATTAATAGGAGGAAAAAGAAAATAAAGAGAAATAAAATAAAAACCAGCTTATTTCAATATTGTCTCAAGGGAGAAAGAACAGCGAATGAGGAAGAGGAACAATAAGAAAGAATAAAACGAGAATATGGGGAAAGAATGAAAAAAGAGGGAAAAAAAGGAAATTCATGTAATTAAGTGAGAGAAAAACGAGAGAAGGGGAGCAAATACAAGAATAAAAGGAAGAAAACCACGAAAAAGAAAGAAACATGGAGTGAGAACAGTAAAAAACGGAGGAGGAGGAGGAGGAGGAGGAGGAGGAGGAGGAGGAGGAGGAGGAGGAGGAGGAGGAGGAAAGAGATGAAAGATAAAGATGACGTGGATTTAGAAATGGAGGAGAAGGAAAGGAAATTTTGACCCACCAAAAATAAAATAAAACAAAGCAAAAACAATACCAAGGAAACAACATAAAAATGAAGGAAGGAAGGAAGGAAAGAAAGGAAAGATCAGAGAAAATAAAGAAAACTAAAAGAAGGAAGGAAAAAAATAAGAAAAATAATGAAGCAAGGAAAGAGTGAAAAAAAAGAAAGGAAGGGGAGAAAGAAGGGAAGGAAGGAAGGAAGGGATGAAGAAAGGCTAGAAGGAAGGAAGGAAGGAAGGAAGGAAGGAAGGAAGGAAGGAAGGAAACTCGTAAGCCGCAAAATTGATTGGTTAAATTCCCTCGCGATACATTAAAGCCACAACAGGAGGAGGAGGAGGAGGAGGAGGAGGAGGAGGAGGAGGAGGAGGAGGAGGAGGAGGAGGAGGAGAAAAACATACGAAAAGGCGAGAAGAGGAGGAAGAGGAGGAGATAACTAAAAGGAGGAGTAAGAGGAGGAGGGAAAAAAAAGAGGTAGAGGAGGAGGAAATAAACTGAAGGATAATTGGAAAAAAGAAAAGAATAACTAAAGATAAATAAAGACATGAAAGTGGTAATAAGAATATGTGAAAAAGAAAAACAAGAAAGAAAAGAGAAAGAAAAAGAAGAAAGAAAAAAGAAAAGGAGAAAGAAGGAAAACGAAGAACAAGAATAACAAATATAAACCGGAGAAACGATAAGCAATGATAAAGAAAGAAAAAAAGAGGAACCAGACGGAGAATAAGCAGGAGGAGGAGGAGGAGGAGGAGGAGGAGGAGGAGGTGCAGAATTAATCAACAGAATCGTGTAAGTAATTCAAGCCACAGCATCGCAACTCGACTCACTGATGCAGGTAACCGCCAGTGTGCAGGTGAGCTCGCGGGACACGTAGACCAGGTGAGGCGAGGCAACCAAGGCGACCGGGACGACAACCACCACCACAACCACAACCACCACCACAACCACAACTACCACCACGACGAAACTAACAGCAACAAAGGCCTCGAGACAGACAGATAGACACTCACTAATATTCTTACTCTTGCATTGACAGGGGCAGAGAAATAGACAGGGTTAAAGAATGAAGAGGCAGAAAGGTGTAGAGAGAGAGAGAGAGAGAGAGAGAGAGAGAGAGAGAGAGAGAGAGAGAGAGAGAGAGAGAGAGAGAGAGAGAGAGAGAGAGAGATCCCAAGAGACTGACTCGCAAACTTAATTACAGATAAAAGCAATTGACTTACTTCCAGACGCGAGAGACTGTTTTAATATGAGACATAAATGGACAGAGATCTAGAGAGACGAATAGAGACGCAGAGGAGAGACAGTTTTAATAAGAGACAGAAATGGACAGAGATCTAAAGAGACGAATTGAGACACAGAGAAAGAAAGACAGAATTTTAATAAGAGACAGAGAGATGAACAGAGATCTAAACAGACGAAATGAGCCACAGAGAAGGAGAGAGAGAGAGAGAGAGAGAGAGAGAGAGAGAGAGAGAGAGAGAGAGAGAGAGAGAGAGAGAGAGAGAGAGAGAGAGATGGTACTCAAAAAACTCAATTATAGATAAATTAACTCAGATAAAGAGACAGACAGACAGACAGACAGGCAGTTTCATAGAGATTAAGAGAAATAAGACGAATTATAAACAATTACAAACAAAAAACCCACACAGAGAGAGAGAGAGAGAGAGAGAGAGAGAGAGAGAGAGAGAGAGAGAGAGAGATTACACTTAGATTAAGAAAAACAAAGACGAACAAAGCACCAAGGAACAAAATTACTCACAAACTAACCCACAAAATCAGACAGACAGACAGACAGAGACAGAATTAAACATTATCACGGAGACAAAGAGGCAGACGAAGGAGGAGAAAGAAAGAGTGACATAGAGACGCAGAGGAAGACTAAGAGAAATAGGAGGAATGAGCGAGTTCACAGAAAGAAGAGAGGAAAAGAGAAAAGAATGAGAGTGAAGGACAGGCAGGGGAGGAGGAGAAGGGAGAAGAGGAAGATGGACGCTGACAGGGGAACACAGCACCGCGACACGCACATGACACACGAAAGGCAGAACCATGAGCAGGAGACGCCATTGGCACATGAGAAGGCCCAGCAGCAGCAGCAGCAGCAGCAGGGAGAAGGAAAAGAAGATGAAGATGAAGATAATGATGATGATAATGAAGAAGAAGAAGAAGAAGAAGAAGAGGAAGAAGAAGAGGAAGAAGAAGAAATATAAAGAACAAAACAACAACAACAACAACAACAACAACAACAACAACAACAACGAGAGAGAGAGAGAGAGAGAGAGAGAGAGAGAGAGAGAGAGAGAGAGAGAGAGAGAGAGAGAGAGAGAGAGAGAAAGAGAGAGAGAATACAAAAACAAGACAAAATATCATGACAAAAACAGTAGAAGAAAATAAAATAACACGAAAACTAAAAAGAAAACGAGAAGAAAAACAAAGAAAACGGAGAACCAGAAGACCCGAGACCACCACCACCACCACCACCACCACCGTCAAGAACAACCGTCAAGAGGAGGAAGAGGAGGAAGAGGAAGAGGGCAAAGAGGCGCCTCCTGTGACCTACGTTATAAAAAGAGGAGGCATTCCACCATCTTGAGTCGTCCCCCTTCTTTATTAAGCCTCCTCCTCCTCCTCCTCCTCCTCCTCCTCCTCCTCCTATTCATAATACGTAACAGGAGTAAGGCGCAAGAATACAGTCAAGAGGAAGGAAATAAACTCCACCGAGGAAGAAGAGGAAGAGGAAGGGAAAAATGTAAAAGAAGAAGAAAAGAAAAAGAAAAAGAAAAAGAAGAAGAAGGGAAAAGGAGACATGAATGACGATATATGAAAAAGGAGAGGAAACAGATATGAAAAGAAGGAGGAGGAGGAGGAGGAGGAGGAGGAGGAGGAGGAGGAGGAGGAGGAGGAGGAGGAGGGAAAAAATATGTAAGTGTATAAATAGAAGAAATACAGAATAATGAAAAAAAAAAACGAAAGGAAGAGAAAGAAGCAGGAGATGATGGAAATAAGCAGAAAGAGGAAGAGAGGGGAAAATGCAAAAACTATGGATGGAAGAAATGAACATAAAAGAGGGAACAAAAGAAGGAAAAACACAACGAAGGATGAAGAAGGGGAGATGAGATAAAACAGAGAAGTACTTTAGAGGAAAGGAAAGGAAGAAAAAAAAAGAGAATGAACATAAAGGAGAAGAAAGAGAAAATACAAAAGTAGAGATAAAAAAAGAAGAGGAGAAGGAGGATAAAGAAGGGAAGAGGAAATAAAACAGATAATTAGTGTTTATAGGATAAGAACAGCAAGGAAAAGAATAAAAGATGATGAACATAAAAGAGAAAAAAGAAAAATGTAGATAAAAAAGGACAAGGAAGAAGAGGAGGAGAAGGAGGAGGAGGAGGAGGAAATAAAGGAGAATTGTGAACATGACGAGAATGAAAAAAAAAAAAAAAACAAAAGGTAAAAAAAAAAAATAAAGTGAGTGTAGAAGAAGAAAGAGAAAAACAAGGAGGAGGAGGAGGAGGAGGAGGAGGAGGAGGAGGAGGAGGAGGAGGAGGAGGAGGAGGACACCAGCTTAAAAAAAAAAAGGAGATAGCTAAACTTTCTTTCCTCAAACTCACACCCCTAAGCTGTCACCAGAACGACTTAGAGGAGGAGGAGGAGGAGGAGGAGGAGGAGGAGGAGGAGGAGGAGGAGGAGGAGGAGGAGGAGGAGGAGGAGGAGGAGGAGATGAAGAAGAAAACAGATGGGGGAAGCAGCACCGAGATAAGTTACAGATGAGGAAGAAATGAGGTGATGTAGCGGAGATGAGTAGAAGGAAAGGGAGATGAGGAGGAGATTAGAAGAGAAGAGGGAGATGAAGAGGGAAGTAGGTTGGAGGGGAGAAACCAGAGAACATGAGAGAAAGAGGAGGAGGAGGAGGAGGAGGAGGAGGAGGAGGAGGAGGAGGAGGAGGAGGAGGAGGAGGAGGAGGAGGAGATAATATGGAGACAAGAAGAGAGATGTGAATAAGTTACTTGAGAGGAGGAGGAGGAGGAGGAGGAGGATTAAGGGAAGGAGGAAAGAGGTGAGAGAGAGACAAAGAAAGATAAGAAGATAAAGAGAGGAGCATGAGGCAGTGACAAGAAGATCTGAGGGAAGATGAGAGAGAGAGAGAGAGAGAGAGAGAGAGAGAGAGAGAGAGAGAGAGAGAGAGAGAGAGAGAGAGAGAGAGAGAAACAAGTACAATATGAAAGTGCAAGGAAGACACACACACACACACACACACACACACACACACACACACACACACACACACACACACACACACACACACACACACACTACATTAAATATACATACGAGAACAAACGTCTCTTAACCCTCTCTCTCTCTCTCTCTCTCTCTCTCTCTCTCTCTCTCTCTCTCTCTCTCTCTCTCTCTCTCTCTCTCTCTCTCTCTCTCTCTCTCTCTCTCTCTCTCTCTCTCTCTCTCTCTCACCCTCCTTACCCAACGCTATACAAGTACGCAGGTGTACGTACGTGTTAATACGTACGTAAGCTTATATGTACACAGGGTCCCAGGTGAGTCAATAATCTCTCGCCTGTGTTCACCTGGGGACTCACTCACATTTTATTCATGCTAATCACCATTTATTTTTCCACCACACCTCAGCTAAGGGCGTTCCTCAAGGTCTCACTGCGATTATTACGGAGGGAATGAGGCTGAGGGAAATATGAGTAAAATTTTAATTCACGCCCGAGGGAAGGGAGGGGTTGTAATATACTTGAAGGGAACGATGGAGAGGAAATATTTTAAACAGTGCAGGAGAGAAATGGTTAGAATACTTGAGGGAGAGAAGATAGGATAGCCTCTGCACTGGTAAGAAGCAAAGGTTTAAAGAATATGTGGAGGAATATAAGAGAAATATTAAAGAGTAAAAAAATGAGAGACAAAAATACACGAAAAGAACTTTAAAAAAAAATGAAAGTGTAGGAGAGAAACGGTTAGGGATATATGTATGGAGAAAAAGAAAAACATTGCATAGGAAAGAATTTAGAAGGAAGGGAAAATAATGGAAAAACTAGACAAAAGAAAGATAGAAGATGATAAAGATACATTACCAAAAATATTAAACAGTACAAGAAGGAAAGAAATAGAAATATACATGAGGGAGAAACGGACAGACAATGAAAAAAGAACGTTGAAAATACACGTAAAGGAA
>NC_087181.1:18446499-18448999 GCF_035594125.1 Scylla paramamosain
ATTAGAGTATCACTGCATAGTCCAAGTGTACAAGTTAGGTTAGGTTAGGTTAGGTTAGGTAAGCCTTGGTTAGGTTAGGTTAGGTTAGGTTAGGTTAGGTTAGGTTAGGTTAGGTTAGGTTAGGTTAGGTTAGGTTAGTTTAGGTTAGGTAAGCGTTGGTTAGGTTAGGTTAGGTTAGGTTAGGTAAGCCTTGGTTAGGTTAGGTTAGGTTAGGTTAGGTTAGGTTAGGTTAGGTTAGGTAAGCGTTGGTTAGGTTAGGTTAGGTTTACTTCTATGAGGTTACAAAAAAGAAAATAAACCTTTAAGAACAGAATGTATTAGAGCATCAATGCATAGCCCACGTGTACAAGTTAGGTTAGGTTAGCTGTACTACGAGGTTAAAAGAACGAACGCGAAGCCAAAAGAACATAAGGAAAGGAGCAGAACAAGGTATCAATCTCCCTCTACGTCTCTGATTCAAACCTTTTAGCCTTTCCTTTCTACCGCATCCATTCACCATCCTCTCTCTCTCTCTCTCTCTCTCTCTCTCTCTCTCTGGGATATATAAATTAGAGCACCTCAATGTAGCACGAGGAGATATGGGACGCTGGAAGGGTCAGTGCATCCTCCTTCGAATCCCCGTCACACAAAGCAGAACCCGAGTCAAAAATGAAAGGGAAGAAACTAAATGGGCGCGAGGAGGAAATAGAACAAAAAAAAAAACTCCGGACTCCGATGGAAAAAAGGTACCGTGTATAAGAGGAGATTCGGGAGTTAAGAATCAAAAGGGAGAAAATGTAATGGGGACAGGAAAAAGGGGGAAAAAAAGTGAACCGGACGACAAAGGAGTATAATAGTGTTTCAGAGAGAGAGAGAGAGAGAGAGAGAGAGAGAGAGAGAGAGAGAGAGAGAGAGAGAGAGAGAGAGAGAGAAATGGAGGATGGAAACTTGAACAAAAATGTACTAAATGAAAAAAATAAAGGGAAAAAAGATGCGAGAAAAGGAAAAAAGAGAAAAACCATATAAAAGTATAACGAAATTCAGAGAGAGAGAGAGAGAGAGAGAGAGAGAGAGAGAGAGAGAGAGAGAGAGAGAGAGAGAGAGAGAGAGAGAGAGAGAGAGAGGAGGGATATTGAGAAAAGGGAAAAAGGTAACGTACGCGAACGACAGGGAATATATAATAATATTTCGACAAGAGAGAGAGAGAGAGAGAGAGAGAGAGAGAGAGAGAGAGAGAGAGAGAGAGAGAGAGAGAGAGAGAGAGAGAGAGAGAGAGAGAGAGAGAGGGAAAACGAGGGGAAAAAATGTAATTTCCTGTTAATAGAGATCGAGTGTTTCTTTCTGGGGATAATATTAAGCTTTCAGTTCTCAGTGTGTCATTTCCTACTTTTCCTCTCTCTCTCTCTCTCTCTCTCTCTCTCTCTCTCTCTCTCTCTCTCTCTCTCTCTCTCTCTCTCTCTCGTCTTCTTCCTTCTTTTTACTCCTGTTTCTGCGTGATTCTTTATTCTCTCCTTCCCTCTCTGTTTATCAATTTTCCCTATGCACTGTTTTTTTTTCCTTCTTTTATTCTCCTCCTCTTTCTACGTTGATTTTTTTTTTCATTCTCTCCATCTCTCTCTGTTTATCCATTCTCCCTATGCACCGTTTCTTTACTAAGGTTAACTTTCTCTTTCCTTTCCCAATGTGATTTTTTCTTCCTTTTCTTTCTCTCTCTTTATTCCGTCGTTTCTTCATTCTCCCTCTATCTCCCTCACTCCATTAATCTTTCGTGTCCGTTAATCTCTCCGTATATTTATTCCTCTATGCACTATTTCCTTATTTTATTCCTTTTCTCTCTATTCCCTATTTGGTATTTACACATATTCCCTCTTCACCTCATTCCATCCCTTCTCTCCTCTACATTCTTTCCTTCTCCTCTCTTTATCATTCCCCTTAAGCCTTCCCTCCACTCTTTCCACAGTTATTTATGTTATCTATCTATATGCAGTGCTTTCATCTACGACACATCTTTTATCTTAACCTTTCTCTCATTTTCCTTCCTCTTCCTCTCGTCCTATTTTCCATAAACCCAGTTGCCGCCCTCTGAAAGTCAATCATTCCGTGTCTAGCCTTTCAACTAATTCCTTTCTTCCCCTTCACAGCAAAACACACACTCGCACACTACTTCCCCTCCCCTGTGTGCCTCTCTCTCTTCCTCTCTCTTTCCCTTCCTTTCCCTTTCTCCTTAACACAACGTGGCTTTCTAATATATTTCTCCTCCCTCGGTCTGAACTCTCAACGAAGCTTCACTGTTTCATTCACCGCTTCGTATTTGACCTGGGTTCTGTTACTGTTATCATATTTTCTTCCCTCTCTCAAATATTAAATTCTCTCCCTCCTCTTCTTCCTCCTCCTCTCTTTTATCTAAGTCTGCAATGCGATGTGATTTTTTTTTTGTTTTTTTGTTTTTCTTTTTACCGAATTGGATAGCTTACGTGATCCTCCTCTGTGCCATTCAGTGCTCTATATTTTCTTGCTACTC
>NC_087181.1:18461499-18466499 GCF_035594125.1 Scylla paramamosain
GCTTTTACTAGTGATAATATAGGCAATTCAATTTACTTTTTATCTCACTCCCAATTCAACTGGAGGAGGGACACAAAGGAACACAAAGGAACAACAAAAATAACTGCAGCAGATTTTTGGGCCCTTACAAACAGGAGGAGGAATACAAAGGAATACAAAGGAAAGCCAAACCGAGGAGGAGGAGGAGGAGGAGGAGGAGGAGAAAAGTAAGAGGATGGAGGAAAATACAAATAAAAGAAGAATAAGAGGAAGAGAAAATGATATTGCGAAAGATACAAACAGACATAACAATCATAACGAGGAGGAAGAGAACGAGAAAGAGAAGGAGGAAGAGAAGAAAGAAAATGAGAAGGAAGTGGAAGAGGTAAGATAAATAAAACACAAAACTGGATAACGAGGAAGAATAAGGGCAGGTGGAACAAAAGGAAGAAAAGTAAGAAGTAAAAGAAGAGGAGGAGGAGGAGGAGGAGAGGATACACAAATAATGGATAACAAAAAAAAATAAGAATAAAGAAGAGGAGGAAAAGATAAAATAGGAAGATGAAATAGAAGAGGAAGAAAATACATCATAGGAACTATAAGTAGAACAAAAGAATAACCCACAAAGAAAAGTAAACAGAGAAGAAGAGAGGAAGAAACAAAAGAAGAAAAAAGGAAGAGGAAGAACGAAGAATATGAAACAAAGATACTAAAACGAACAAATATAATAACTGAAAATTGAAAAATCGAAATCCTACCCATGAAAGAAAAATGCAGAAGGAAATGAAGAAAAAAAGAGAAAAGAAAAACAAAACGAGAGAAAACTTGAACCAGAAAGAAACAGCCAGGGTGAGAAATAAAAAAAAGAAAACGAAGAACGAGAGGAAGAGAAAGAAACAAGAAAAATAGAACAGGAAAAACAACAGCCAGACTGGAAAATAAAAAAAGAAGAAAAAAACGAAAAAAAGGAAAGAAAGAGGAGAAAAGTAGAACACGGAAAAATACAGCAAGCCAGAGAAATAAAGAAAAAGAAAAGAAAAGGGAAAAAATGAGGAAAAAAAGATAAAACAACAGCCAGTATGAAAAATAAAAAAAAGGACGAAAAAAGGAGACGAAGAGAAAGAAACGAGAAAAATAGACCAGTAAAAAAAACCGCCAGATTAAGAAACAAAGGAAAAAAGAGAAAAGAAAATAAAAACTACAAGAAATCAACAAAACAGCTAAACCGAGACACAACAAAACAAAAAAAGAAAACGATAAATAACGACATGAAACAGGGCCAAAAAAAAAAAAAAAAAAAACAGCGCCAAACAGACACATGACGAATAGAAGAGACAAAACATCACAAGAAGAGGAAGAGGAGGAGTAAGAGGCAGTATAGATTGTAAATTCCCTTTGATTCCTTCCCTTGAATTACTTAAGTGGCGCGGACGATAAACTTCAGCGTTATAAATTTCAGAGCAATTGCGTTAGAAAATGGATAGAAAACGTGTACCAGAGACCCCAAGACCCCCCCCTCTCTCTCTCTCTCTCTCTCTCTCTCTCTCTCTCTCTCTCTCTCTCTCTCTCTCTCTCTCTCTCTCTCTGTCATACTTCGTCTCAATTTTTAGTTATTTCTTTCATGATCCATTTTACTTGTGCATTCTCTCTCTCTCTCTCTCTCTCTCTCTCTCTCTCTCTCTCTCTCTCTCTCTCTCTCTCTCTCTCTCTCTCTCTCTGCTGAATCATCTGAAAGTTAATGAAAGTGAATCAGTAAGTGCATATGACGAGAGTGAGTGAAAATGAGTGGATAAAGAGAGAGAGAGAGAGAGAGAGAGAGAGAGAGAGAGAGAGAGAGAGAGAGAGAGAGAGAGAGAGAGAGAGAGGGATTGTGAGGCACGAGTGTAACCTTGTAACAAAAATATGAGAGCGTGAGGAAGGAAAGAGGGAATGAGGGAGAGAGAGGGAGAGGGAGAGGGAGAGAGGGAGAGGAGAGTGTGAGAGGCGGAACTGAGGCTACGTTACCATGGAGACAGAGGGAGAGGGAAGTCTGTCTTGGTAGTGCCTCCTCTCTCCTCTCACCTCTCACCCCTCTCCCTCTCTCTCCCTCTCCTCTTTACGCTAAAGTTAATGAGGATAATGCGGTTGAATAATGCAACGTGTTAAAAAAAAGTGAAAAAATTGAATTATGATTAAGGAAGAATTAAAAAAAGGATAGATAATTAAAAGAACAATGCCAATAAGGGAGATTGGAAATATTACTGTACATACAATGAACAAATGCAATCATAGCTTAGGTGACCAATTTTGACTGTTTGGGGACCGGCACCTCAGTGGAACTTTTTTTATATATATAATTTTGGTTACCCTTGGCTGGTGCCCCTCCTACAAAAACAAATAAATAAATAAATAAATAAATAAACTGTAAGATGAACTATACAACACTGAGACAAAAGAATTAGCAAAAAAAAAATACTTAACGCGATAAATTTAATACATCTATAATAAATAAGATACAACAAGCACAACAACTACAATAAATACAAAATATACAATAAGAAAATAAATACAAGAAACACAACAAGTAAAACTGAAAAAAAAGTAGAGTAAAGACAACAAACACAAAATAGAAGCATACATCATTATATAAGATGAAAGGCTTGTTTCTAAAAGCAGCATGTGAATGGATGAATTAGAGCATGAGCAGATGAGTAAATGAATGAGTAAATAGTGATGTTCAAAAGGCAACAGATGAAGAAAAGGACAAACTAACTTTTCTTTATTTTCTATTTTATTTGATTTTTCTTTCGTTTTCTATTACATCAATATTCAAACGAAAATGACCATGATACTACTACTACTACTACTACTACTACTACTACTACTACTACTACTACTAATAATAATAATAATAATAATAATAATAATAATAATAATAATAATAACAACAACAACGGGAAAGTAATATCTTTTAATACATGTTTATTTATTTATTTATTTTATTTATTTATTTTATCTTATTTATTTATTTTTTTTTTTTTTTGGCAGTACATCACTATTTTCACTGTTATTTTCATGTTACCATTTAACTTCACCTACTCAACTTGTAAAATAAATTATTAAATAACGACCATTTTTTACTTTAATTTCTTATTCCTCCGGTCAAGCATCAAATTTTACTTATCATTCCCATAATCATCTTAATTTTATCACGCCTTCCCCTTTACCACTCCACAGAAACACTCAAAACTGGCCTGAAGACGTGGTAAGTGGAAAATAATGAGAGAATTCCACCCTTAAGATCATATTGTGGCTTTAGGAATCACAGTCACTACAGTTCTAACCCACATTCCTTTAATCAATCACAAAATAATAAACAAAAGACAATCACGCAAAGAAAACAAGCAGAGAAACACGCGTGAGGAAAGAAAACGGAAAAAAAATGCGAAAAAAAATAACTGAAGGGGGAACTTTCACATTTTCCATCACGTTATATTTTTACAGAGACGCGTGAATCCCTCCTCGTCAGCCTGTCCAGGGAAAAATCTCCTCCAGGCACTCCCTCCAAAAACATGAGAGAGTCTTCCCCTTCCCTCTTAAGCTGAGAGGAGGAAAAGGAGAAAGGAGGAGAGCCAAAGGAGGAAAGGAATGGAGGACGAGGAGGAGAAGGAGGAGGAGGAAGAGGAGGAGAAGAAATAGAAGGAGGAAGAGGAGGAGGAGGAGAAGAAAGAGGAGGAGGAGAAGAAGAAAGAGAAGGAGGAGGAAGAGGAGGAGGAGGAGGAAAAGAATTCTGCGTAAATATGAGCGTATACTTTTTTTAGTTTTCCTCGTTTAAACTTGACCTATTAAGGCTTCTCTCTCTCTCTCTCTCTCTCTCTCTCTCTCTCTCTCTCTCTCTCTCTCTCTCTCTCTCTCTCTCTCTCTCTCTCTCTCTCTCTCTATAAGACTGTTCTCATGAAATAATAATCGTACCATGATTTCTGAATACAACGTTAAATGGCTCTCTCTCTCTCTCTCTCTCTCTCTCTCTCTCTCTCTCTCTCTCTCTCTCTCTCTCTCTCTCTCTCTCTCTCTCTCGTACACTCAATCTCACTCTACTCATTCCGTGCAGCACCAGTTTCATGGAAGTAATCAACTTCCACCATTATTTTTCCTCTGAAGTGAATATGACAGTGACTGGATAGTTAGGTTAGGTTAGGTTCTTAGATTAAGTTAGGTTTTAAATTTTGGTTAGGTTAAGTTAGGTTAGGTTAGGTTAGGCTAGGTTAGGTTAGGTTAGGCTAGGTTAGGTTTTGCTTTAAATAAGGTCAGGTTAGCTTAAGTTAGTTTGTCATGTTATATTAGTTTCGTTAGATCAGTTATTTATGTTAAATTACATTAGGATATAAAAATTAAGGCTAATCAGTCATCCTCCAGCAGTACATCGACCTTAGAACTCCTAGTCTCGCGCATTTCGACCTTTCCTGGGAACCACAACACTTTATTACTATTACCGCTGCACCCCGGACCCCTAAAGCCACCGCCGGCTTTATGAAACTTTAGGATGACGACCAACTGTGTGTGTGTGTGTGTGTGTGTGTGTGTGTGTGTGTGTGTGTGTGTGTGTGTGTGTGTGTGTGTGCGCGCGCGGTCGCTGGGCCAAAGTCACCTCACGTATGTACACAGTCACGCAAACACACACACACACACACACACACACACACACACACACACACACGCGCGCGCGCGCGCGCGCGCGCGAGCAGACCAACACGCCCACACATGAAGGATATGAAGGAAGGGTAAGGGATAGAAATGAAGGTAAGGAGAGAGAGAGAGAGAGAGAGAGAGAGAGAGAGAGAGAGAGAGAGAGAGAGAGAGAGAGAGAGAGAGAGAGAGAGAGAGAGAGAGAGAGAGAGAGAGAGAGAGAGAGAGAGAATTGTTGACGTGAGCAAGATGAATTCATACAAGGACTCGCGCGCGCACGCGCACGCACGCACGCACGCACGCACGCACGCACGCACACGCACGCACGCACACACACACACACACACACACACACA
>NC_087181.1:18471499-18536499 GCF_035594125.1 Scylla paramamosain
ACACAGACACGTATATACACACAATTCATATCACTACCATTTCTCTTCCTACCCGTACTAATATTACCACCACCACCACCACCACCACCACCACCACCATCACTACACATAGGCACTGTCACGTATAACCCAAATTTTTTTCCAGCTACCCTTATTGTCCTATGTTCTTATGCAGTACTACCACAACCACTACCACTACAACTACAACCCTCTCTCCCGCAGTGGTGGCGGCAGCGGGGGACGAGCAGGAGTACAGACTGACTCGGTACCTCATGGCAAACTATGATCCCTCAGTCAGGCCCGCCAGGAACTCCTCCCAGGCGCTCTCCGTGGTGTTCGGCGTGTCCCTGCACAGCATCATTGACGTGGTAGGTGCTCTCAGGGAACACAAAGGAGGAGCAAAGGGTAGCGGGGAGTCAGAGGAAGGAACACAAAGGAGGAGCAAAGGGTAGCGGGGAGTCAGAGGAAGGAACACAAAAGACGAGCATGGAGTCACAGGAAGGAACACAAAGAAGGAACAAAGGATAGCGGGGAGTCAGAGGAAAACAAAGGAAGAGCAAAGGGTAACAGGGAGTCAGAGGAACACAACACAAAAGACGAGCAGAGTCACAGGAACACAAAAGACGAGTAGTCAGAGGAACGAACACAAAGGAGGAGCAAAGGGTAGCAGGGAGTCAGAGGAAGGAACACAAAAGACGAGCAGGGAGTCACAGGAAGGAACACAAAAAAGGAACAAACAGTAAAAAAACGCATTTACGTGGTAGGTCATCTCAACACTAACGCAAGCGAGGTAACGAAGACGGTAGCGACTTGAGACACGAAAGGAACACAAAGGAAGAACAAGTAGTAAATCGCAGATATGCAGGAACGCAGAAACAAACAGTAAATTGAACAAACACCAGAAGCAACACAAAAAAAACAGACAATAACACACACAAAGGAACAAAAAAGAAAAACAAACAGGAATACAAACAAGAATGAACACAAGAACAGAACAGTAAAGTGAACACGAAGGAACAGAAAGGAAGAGCATGCCGTTGAAAACAAACACACACACACACACACACACACACACACACACACACACACAGAAGGTTACAGTACCGTGTCTCTAACGTTCAATGCTCTACAACTCTTCCTCCTCCTCCTCCTCCTCCTCTTCCTCCTCCTCCTCCTCTTAGTACTCCTCCTGCTCCTTGACTTGACGTAGGGGTTAAATTGGAAACGACGCAATATCCCCTTCAGATAACTCAGGTATTGATAATCCAGCACAAGGGAACACCAAGGAAGAACAAGAGACAGACCTACTGACCTGTGTGAGGGTGTGATAACCTACACTAACCCGAGATAAATTTAAGAACCAAGAATTCCTACACGGGTGAGACAAAGCAAGCGAGAGAAGCGAAGGAAGCGTGGAGAAGTATTGCATTCGCTCCACGGTAAAGAGGAAGAGGAAGAGGAAGGAGAGGAGGAAGAGTCGGTGAAAGATGCTTGTTTCTCGAGGTTACTGTAAGAGGAAGAGGAAAGAGGGACACGCAGAGAGAGGAAGAGGGAAAGAGGAAGGAGAATGAGTGAACGATGTTTGCTCTGGGAAGTTTAAGAGAGGAAAGACAGAGGAAGAGGAAAGAGGAAAAGGAAAAGGGGGTTAGGATAGGTGAAAGACGTTTGTTTCTGAAAGAGGAAGTAGAAGAAAAGTAGGAGGAGGAGGAGGAGGAGGAGGAGGAGGAGGAGGAGGAGGGGAAAGATTGAGAGAGAACAAAGAAGAGGAAAACAAGAAGAGCAAAGAAAGGAAGAGCATGAAAAGAAAAAGAAAAGAAAAAGGGGAAGTAAAAAGAAACCACAAAGAAAAAGCAAGAATGAATGAGAAAAGAGAATGAAAGAATAAACAACTAAAAAGAAATACTAATAATAATAATAATAATAATAATAATAATAATAATAATAATAATAATAATAATAAGAAGAAGAAGAAGAAGAAGAACACCCCCCATTAATTTAACACTAAAACCCGCTTTTCGTTTTCTTTCTCTTCTCCGCAGCGTGCTTCCCCACTCGTCCATTTTCTGTTGAAGCGTGAAAGGAAAATGAGAAAGAAAACGTGCTTTGGTAAAAAGTAGCAGCAAAAGACATGAATATTCCAATAGATGACGTTTCTGAAGGCGATTGTCAATGAATAAGTAAGAGAGAGAGAGAGAGAGAGAGAGAGAGAGAGAGAGAGAGAGAGAGAGAGAGAGAGAGAGAGAGAGAGAGAGAGAGTGCAAATATAACATAAACGTAGATCAATGTATCCTCTCTCTCTCTCTCTCTCTCTCTCTCTCTCTCTCTCTCTCTCTCTCTCTCTCTCTCTCTCTCTCTCTCTCTCTCTCTCTCTCTCTCTCTCTCTCTCTAATATATCTTTATGCACTACATTTCGCAGCCATTAACCATCCTCTCTCTCTCTCTCTCTCTCTCTCTCTCTCTCTCTCTCTCTCTCTCTCTCTCTCTCTCTCTCTCTCTCTCTCTCTCTCTCTCTCTCTCTCACTTATACATTAAACAGAGGATGAGGAAGAAGAAGAAGAAGAGCATGAGGAGGAAGAAGATCAAGAGTAGGTGGAACAGAAGAGGTGGCGGAGTGGCTCGTGGTTCAAGGCTCCACTCATTACCTGTACTCTCTGGGTTCGAATCCTCCTATCCTTTCTAAACAGAATACCTTATGCTTCTCTGTTCCTCTGAGATTCCAGCCCTCCCAGGAGAAAACGTGGCTGGAATAAGTGGGAACGGGAATTAAGGGGAACAGAAATATCTAGGAATGGGAATACATACATTTAGAGTACATAGGAACGAGACAGGAATACATAGAGATAAATATACATTGATAAAGCAGAGGACGATAGGAATACAAGGAAACAGGAATAAGTAAGAACAGAAATACAAGGAAATAGGGATGGAAGGGAACAGGAATATAGGAATAAATAGGAATGAGATTGCATAGAAAGAACATACATGAAAATAGGAATAAAAGTTACGAGAATAGGAATAATACATGGGAACGAGAATAAATAGGAATGGGAATACAAAGAAATACGAATACATGAAAATAAAAATACATAGGAATATATAGAACAGGAATATACAGAAACAGGAAACCCAGCAGCTACTCTGGCTGTAAAATGTTGTAGTTTCTGGACATTGTGCAGCCAAGTTTCGTTAGTTGAGCTCCGTATAACATTACTGTAATTTATTAAACTTAAAACCAGAGCTTGAGCAATTATTCAAGTCGATTTATTAAATTTTTTGTTTATTCTATTAATGAACACTGATGTACTTGTTGTTTTCTTTGTTCGTTTACTGATATGTACATCAGAGAGCATATATCTGTCAATGTAGCCGAGTATACAGAATTGGCTTCTTTTAAAGTTTTTAGGGTGAGGATAATTGTATCAACATTTACAGGACGAGGTCAACAAAGATTACTGGCTCCTAAAAAGTACACTGAAATTATTTAAGTGTTGTACATTTTCACCTTGGAAGAATTCTTGAGTTTTTTTTTTTTTCCTATATATATTATTTTCCGAGATTTGCAAAAAGGAAAATTAAATTCATCGGCTTTACTAATTGTGTTTCCCAAATTATAGCCATTAGATTTATGTTTGTAATTAGGAACAATATCCCTAATGATTTTCCAGGTCTTAGAGGCATTACCTTCCGTGTCTTGCTACTGCTGATGATAGTGTTCACCTTCACCCTGTATATATTGTTCTTGTATAGCTTCCTTGTGTCTATCAAATTAAAGTTTTATGCGAAAATCCTTTAAGGCCCAGAGCTTGCCATTGATAGAGAGAGAGAGAGAGAGAGAGAGAGAGAGAGAGAGAGAGAGAGAGAGAGAGAGAGAGAGAGAGAGAGAGAGAGAGAGAGAGAGAGAGAGAGAGAGAGAGAGAGAGAGAGAGAGAAAGGGACAGATTTGTGAGGTGATGCCTTTACATTTACGGCCCGTGACGTGAATACTGAAGGAACCATTAAAAAGACTCTGACGGAGGAGGAGGAGGAGGAGGAGGAGGAGGAGGAGGAGGAAGGGCGAAGAACAACAGCACACTCGCTTAAAGCATCTAGTTCTCTCACCTCCTCTTCCTCCTCCTCTTCTTCCTCCTCCTCCTCCTCCTCCTAGCTCTAAATCCTTCGGGAGGAGGTTTGCGAGGAACAGATCACTTTTAATGGTTTGGAGGAGGAGGAGGAGGAGGAGGAGGAGGAGGAGGAGGAGGAGGAGGAGGAGGAGGAGTGATAGAAATATACGTGCAAAATATATATAAATGCCACTTCACCACTAACGAAGAAGAAGAAAAAGAAAAAGAAGAAGAAGAAACAAAAAGAACTAAAGATAGGATAAAAATATAATAAAATAAATAAGAGACAATAAAGAAGGAACGAAAGACAAAACGATAAGAAAAAGAACGAAAAAAAAAACAGAAAACAAAAAGGAATAAAGAGGAGATGGAAGAAAGCAAATTTTAAGCTTAAGAGGAAAAAGAATAAGAAGAAAAATACAGAAGAATGAGGAGCAAGACGCTAAACGTGATAAAGGAGGGAAAGAAGAGGAAGGGTTAGAGAGAGAGAGAGAGAGAGAGAGAGAGAGAGAGAGAGAGAGAGAGAGAGAGAGAGAGAGAGAGAGAGAGAGAGAGAGAGAGACGAAAGAGGTGTAAAAGGATAAAAGGAAGAAGGAGAAGAGGAGATTGATGAAGGAAGAAGCGAAGAAGAGAATAACAAAAGACGGTAGAAGAAAAGGTTATAAAAACAAGGAATAATTGAAGGATGGAAGCAAGGAAGGAAAAAAAGGAAAGAATGAAAAAATGAAAGATAGTTAACTGGAGATTAAGAGAAAAGAAGAAAATGAAGAAAATACGAAGACGAAAGGAAAGAGGAAAGACAAAGAAAGGAAGGAAGGAAGGAAGGAAGAAAAGGAAGGAATGAAAGGAAGAAAAGGAAGGACAGAGAGAGAGAGAGAGAGAGAGAGAGAGAGAGAGAGAGAGAGAGAGAGAGAGAGAGAGAGAGAAGCAGAGAGACAGAATCAGAGACAAATAAAAACAGAAAGACAGACAAACACAAACAGAAAGAGAAACACTTTAAAAGGAAGAAAGATTAAGAGGAAACAAGCTAAGAGAAAGGAAGGAAAGAAGGAAGGAAGGAAGGAAGGAAGGAAGGAGCAACAGATGTCAGACTTAGCGAGAGAAACACAAGAAGGTTTACACTCCAGAAAGCAATCCATCAAACAGGAGGGAGGTGCTCTTCTCTGAGTAGCTGGCCATTAGCTGAAGGAGGAGGAGCAGGAGGAGGAGGAGGAGGAGGAGAAGGAGGAGGAGGAAGGAAACCCAGAATGATGACAAGGGAAACTGAACATGCAGAATTTACGACGAAGGGGGGAAAAAAATAACATACTTGAGTGATTAACTGCGAGAGTCTTTAGGGGAGGAGGAGGAGGAGGAGGAGGAAACAGAGGATGAGGATGGGTAGAAAAAAAAAACTGATGATGAGGAGAGGGAGAAGGAATCAGAAGAAGAAGAAGAAGAAGAAGAAGATAGAAGAAGATAAAGATAAAAATAAGATAAAAATAAAGATAAAGATAAAATAAAATAAGAAGATAAAGAAGATAAGAAGATAAAGATAAAATAAGATAAAAAAGAAAAAAGAAAGATAGAAAGATGGAAAGATGGAAAGATACACACACACACACACACACACACACACACACACACACACACACACACACACACACACACACAGAGAAAGAGAGAGAGAGAGAGAGAGAGAGAGAGAGAGAGAGAGAGAGAGAGAGAGAGAGAGAGAGAGAGAGAGAGAGAGAGAGAGAGAGAACAAAAAAAGAATAACGAAAGAAATACAAAAACACTGACGAAGAATACAAAGAGCATGATAAAAGAAGCAAATGAGAAATTAAAGATAAAAGGAGAAAGAGAGAAAAGAAAAAGAAAAAAGAACACAGCAAGAACGAACGAAAGGAGAAAAGGAATGCAGAGATGAAAAACCCAAAATAGAAACGAAGACGAAAGTAAAGACGAAATATGAAATCTGAAGGAGGAGGAGGAGGAGGAGGAGGAGGAGGAGGAGGAGGAGGAGGAGGAGGAGGAGGAGGAGGAGGAGGAGGAGGAGGAAGAAGAGGAGGAGGAGGTGGAAGTGGACGAGGAGGAGAACAGGAGTAGAGATGAGAGACGGATGAGTATAAGGAGGACAAAGACGAGAAGGAGGAGGAGGAGGAGGAGGAGGAGGAGGAGGAGGAGTAAAGGGTCGTCTTCCTTCAAGTCCTTTCCAAGTCCCATAAAAGGAGTCCAAATTATGACACTGTTTACAAGATGGCGCCGCGAACAAAACTCTGCAACCCATCATGCCGAGAGAGAGAGAGAGAGAGAGAGAGAGAGAGAGAGAGAGAGAGAGAGAGAGAGAGAGAGAGAGAGAGAGAGAGAGAGAGAGAGAGAGAGAGAGAGAGAGAGAGACTAAAGACAAACCGGCAGATAGATAGATGGATAGATGTATATAGATAGATAGATAGATAGATAGATAGATAGATAGACAGATAGAGACAGACATAGATAGACAGACAGATAGACAGACAGATCGATAGACAAACAAACAGACAGACAAGACAAACACACAAAGAGGTCGGGAGAGCAAGACAAATAAACAGAAAACCTTACACAGACAGACAGACAGACAGACAGACAGACAGACAGACAGACAAAAAGATGGAGAAATGACAGGAACGGAAAGAAAGAATATGACAAAAGACACAACAATACTGACAAGAAAGATGAATACACGGAACGCTTACCTCTCTCTCTCTCTCTCTCTCTCTCTCTCTCTCTCTCTCTCTCTCTCTCTCTCTCTCTCTCTCTCTCTCTCTCTCTCTCTCTCTCTCTCTCTTAGTCATTAACATCAATAGCATCATTAGCCACAAAAAAATAAATAAATAAATAACAAACGTATTATCACCAACATACCCTACTCAACAACAACAACAACAACAACAGCAACAACAACAACAACAACAACAACACCAACTGTCATAACAAAAGGAATAAAAGTCACATTCTTCGTCAACCAAAAAGTTTCACCCTCTGACAGAACGAGCTAGAAGTAGTAGTAGTAGTAGTAGTAGTAGTAGTAGTAGTAGTAGTAGTAGTAGTAGTAGTAGTAGTAGTAGTAGTAGTAGTAGTAGTAGTAGTAGTAGTAAATAACTTAGCAACATTATAATACCGTGCATGAAAGAAACATCATTATTTACAACTCGTGATAAAAATTAGGCAAAAAAAACTCCTAATTCAAGCCCCGTTATAAAAAAGAACAAATCATAAAAGTTTAGCAGATTAGGAAAGAAGGACACCGCCAAGTACAAGCCTAGTGTGTTTTCCTCCTCTTCCTCTTCCTCCTCCTCCTTCCCTCCTCGTTATATTCTTCCACTTCCTTAAAATTTCACTACTTTCTCAGCTTTTTTTTTTTTTTCCTGTTAACTTTCTACATGGTCATTTAGTCCTCCTCCTCCTCCTCCTCCTCTTTATGCTCGTTTTTCTCTCGTCTCTACTCTTCTTCTCCTCCTCCTCGTTATATTCTTCCACTTCCTTGAAATTTCGCTATTTTCTTAACTTTCTATCTTCTTTTTATCCTATTTATGCCCTCCTCCTCCTCCTCCTCCTTCGCCTCCTTCCTCTCCTCCTCTTTTTTTCCTTCTCCTCTTCATTCCTTATTTTTTCCTGCTCTTTTTCTCCTCTTTCGTATTTTCGTTGCACTTGTCCCTTGCGCATTTTTTTTCTCCTCTTACTTCTCTTCCCTCCTCCTCTTCTGCCTCCCCCTAATCCTCCTTCTTCTAATCCACTTCACCATCTTTTTCTCTCTGGCTGTCGTTCTTGTCCTCGCCCTCTTTCTCGTCCTCGTCCTCCTCTCTCTCTTCTTTCCCCTAATCCTCCTTCTCCTAATCCCTGTTCTTTTAATCCACTTTGCTATTTTCTCTTTCTCCTCCTCCCTCTTCCTGCTCCTCCTGCTCCTGCTGTATTATCTCTTTTGCAGGTAGTTAGAGATGGTTCCCGAATATAGTAGTAGTAGTGGTAGTAGTAGTAGTAGTAGTAGTAGTAGTAGTAGTAGTAGTAGTAGTAGTAGTAGTAGTAGTAGTCATGTCATGTAGGTTTGGTTAAGTAATGTTAGGTTAGGTTAGGTTAGGTTAGGTTACTGTCCTGTTATCTTAAAACCTGAACCATTCGTAGTATTGAATGGTTTGATAAGCTAAATAATCCACACCTAATACTTGAATTCCAATAAAAAGTAAAAAGAACAGATATATTAAAGAGAAATTGTATGATGTGGTATAATAACTGACGGACCTCGGCCAACGCCTAAACGTTCCTCCGAGGATAAAATGAGTGTCCTTTAAGAGGGAAGTCCAGGGAGGTTTGTGCGTTGCCGTGGCTGCAAGTAAATGAGCCATACGTCTGACAGTAAAAATAGGGTTGAGCGCGCACTTGGTCACTTGAAACTAACTGCCACTAAAACCTACTTCACCATCAATAATAATAATAATAATAATAATAATAATAATAATAATAATAATAATAATAAAGATATAAAAACTCGCAATCAGACACCGGGCGGCCGCAACAAAGCATCACACACTCATACACTCATCATTCACACTCTTAAGTCACTTCGGCCCACGCTGAGAAAGAGATATACTAATAACAACAACAACAACAACAACAACAACAACAACAACAACAACAACAAACAACAACAACAACAACAACAACAACAACAACAACAACATGTACCCTATGTAACCATACGTAACCTAATGTAACCCTCCCCAAGAAGGACAAGAAAAACCAGATCTTACTACCACAACCACCACCACCACTACTACGTGATCCTCTGTCTCCCTCTAGGATGAGAAGAACCAGATCCTCACCACGAACTGCTGGCTGACGCAGGTGTGGAGTGACGCGCACCTCACCTGGAATGCCTCGGACTTCGGCGGCATCCAGGTGATCCGCGTGCCCTTCCAGCGAGTGTGGAAGCCCGACATCATCCTTTACAACAAGTGAGAGGCGTGTGTGTGTGTGTGTGTGTGTGTGTGTGTGTGTAGGGAAGGTTAGGTGAGTGTGTTTTGTCCAAGATGGTGAGGACTGTGTGTGTGTGTGTGTGTGTGTGTGTGTGTGTGTGTGTGTGTGTGTGTGTGTGTGTGTGTGTGTGTGTGTGTGTGTGTGTGTGTGTGTGTGTGTGTGTGTGTGTGTGTGTGTGAAAGAGAAGTAATTAAATGATGAAGTGAAGTGATATAAAGTGATGTGAAGTGACTGAAGTGAAATGGTGAAGTGGAATGATTAAACGAAACAAATTAATAAAGAAATGAAGTGAAGGGGTGCAGAGGAGTGAAGTGAATTAAATAAAGTGACGTGAAGTGATGAAGTGAGACGATAAAGTGGAGTAGTAATCTGAATTAAAAAGAAAGTGAAGCATTGAAGTGAAGTGACTGATGCATGGTTAGTTAATTCTGAGGTGGAAGTGAGAACAGTTCATTTCAGCCAACTTCCTTCTACCACAGCCCATATTTTGACCACCACCACCACCACAACCACAACCATTCTCTCCTCCATTTACATCTCTTCCTTTTCCTCCTTCCTCTCCACCTTTACCTATCATTTTCTTTTTTTATCCATAAACTACCACCACCACAACCACAATTACTACACTAACAACTGGCCCTAGCACCATAATTCTCTCTTTTAGGCTCTCCTCCTCCTCCTCCTCCTCCTCCTCCTCCTCCTCCTCCTCCTTCTTCTTCAGAAAGTCTATTACGTCTCCACTCGAATGGGTTCAAGTCGACGAAAGAAGCAGAAACTCTTCGTCAGTGGGTCTCTCAGAACGACAAATAAATGGCGAACGTTCTGCCTCGTCTATCTGTCTCTTCTTCCTCCTCCTCCTCCTCCTCCTCCTCCTCCTCCTCTTCCTCCTCTCTTTCAGCAAGCCAAGTTACTTTTCGTTTCCTTTCTATTCGTTTTCGTTTTTTAATACTTTTCTTGTTCCTATTTTTTCATTCCTATTCTTATCCTCTTTCTCGTGCTGTACCTCCACCTACTTTCCATCTGTTCGTTTTTCCTCTCTTCCTTTTTATATTTTCATGTCCTTTTATTCCTCCTTTCACTTCTTGTCCTCTCTCTCATGCATCTCCCTAATCACATCTCACAAAGTGTCTGTTTCCATCACATCACCACCACCACCAACACATCTACTCCAGTATCTCAGCCTGTTTTCAGAAACGTTTCGCTCTCTCACTACAATTAATTTCAAAGGCCACATACATAAGCCGCCAGCAGGGGCCGTATTCACGAAGCGGTCCTAACGATTCTTAGCTATAAAAAAACGTGTCTTAGCTAGGGCAAACTGGCGCATTCGTGTCATGAACTGCGCCCGTTTGTTTTAAATCCGCGTGGGTTTCTAACACGAGTCCACCCTGTCCTAGTGGTTCGTAAGACGTTCACCACAGCCAAGACGGCCGCCCCACAACATCTGGTCAGGAGTTATTTATTCAGGACGTACTGAATGAACTTATTGACGTGAAACTCATCAGAAGATATTGTTGAGGCAGTGCAGGTATTCTATGTTACTGATCTAATGAGGGAAGCCTAACAGAGTGACACAGAAAGGAGAAATCCACTTACCCCCGAAATTAAGGTGATCATAACACTTGGATAACTTGCTGCTGGGAAAAGCTGGTGAGAAAATGCAGTCGTGCAGTGGTGATGGCCTTGGGGATCGTCGAGAGCCCTCCTTCCCACCAAACCGTTTCAGCATCGTGTTTGAAATGAGGCGTTCCTAAGGGACCACATTTACCGTATTTCGAAGACTGAATTTCTATCTTACCCACTGTTTCTCTTATTTCAATACATAAAAACGAAAGAAATATTTTAAAGACGCTATAAATTAGTAGTAAACGCCAGTTTTTGCTTCGTCTTTTAGTATTTAAAATCATGTAAACCTTAGGCTACATGTATCAGACCGTTATGATGACGGTTTCGCTCACCATAACGTACGGTATACGACTTATGATAGATGTTCTAAGTTATGATACGCGTCATGTCATAAATTTATGAACTTTATTTTTATTGATAATATCGAAATACTGTTAATCTATCACTAAAATAATAAAAAGTAGTGAAGTAATGAAGAAGTGAAGGTTCGTTTCACCTGTTAATAATAAGTAAATATTCTAATCTGTCCCTCGAATCATAGAATTACCATTAAAAACACGTATAGCATCAACTAGACCCTTTAGAAAGTAGTGGAAGTGCGGCGCAGCAGTGTTTCAGAGTACATTCCCTCATCTTGCCACCTCGTCTCTCCCCCCAGCGCGGATGCCCAGTACTCAGCCGCCACCATCAACACTAACGTGATCGTCACCTCGAGCGGGGAAGTGACGTGGCTCTCACACGGCATCTACAGATCGTCTTGTGATATGAATGTCGAGTTTTTCCCCTTCGACGTGCAGTCTTGTAAGATGATGTGGGCGTCCTGGACCTACGACGGGTACCAGGTGAGTCTTTGTCTTTTTTTATGTACTGGCTCTAGACAAAAGGGGAAATAAAAGGGCTAAATGTAAGAAAAGGGGTAAAAAGATCTATTGGTGCCAGTCCCTTAAGTGATTAGTCTGAGGTATATAATCATGTGTCTTGAAGCCTTGAAGCTGTTATCTGTAATGTGTGTTTGTTTGTGTGTATGAGTTGGTGTACTTACATAGTGTTTTAATCAGTGTATTTTTTCTTCAGTATTTGTTGTGTTGATGTTTTGTATTGATGCAACGTCTCTGGGGCTGTTCTTAATTTACTTAATCATTTATTCATTTGTTTATAAGTATACGAGTATGTTCAGTGCAGGAGCGGTGCTGAAGTGTGTTGCGGAGTGTTGCAGTCAGTGTGTTTGGGGTTATTTTTCTCACTCACATTTTAATTTTTCATTTTAGCGAGTCACTGCCTTGTGTTGCTCTGTTGCTCTATTATTTCCCTGCCTGTTCCTCTCTCTGAATGCGACTTAAACTCTCTATGTATGCACGTATGCAGGTATGTGTATGCATGTATGTAAGTATATTTATGCATGTATGCCTGTTTTTATGTACGAGTATGTAGGCATGTGTGTGTGTGTGTGTGTGTGTGTGTGTGTGTGTGTGTGTGTGTGTGTGTGTGTGTGTGTGTGTGTGTGTGTGTGTGTGTGTGTGTGTGTTTATAATTCGTGTGCATATATGTATGTAATATGCCCTGTTTGCCATTCTTGTCCTCCTCCTCCTCCTCCTCCTCCTCCTCTGTTCCCAACAAGGAGGAGGAGGAAGGCGGGGAAGGGTGGGAGGAGTTAGGGAAGAAGGAGAGGATGGAGTGTGTGCAGGAGGAAGGAAGGAAGGAAGTAACGAAGGAAAGAAGGAAGGAAGGAAGGAAGGAAGGAAGGAAGGAAGCAATGAAGGAAGGAAGGAAGGAAGGAAGGAAATAGATCTAAAAAGGTAGGAAGAATGAAGAGAAAAAGACAAACAAGAAGAAAAAAAGGGGGAAAAAAGGAAGAACATGACGAATGAAAGAAATAGGAGAACAATGGTGACAAGGGTGAAGATGGTAGTAGTAGTAGTAGTAGTAGTAGTAGTAGTAGTAGTAGTAGTAGTAGTAGTAGTAGTAGTAGTAGTAGTAGTAGTAGTAGTAGTAGTGGTGGTGGGGAGGAGCCTTCGCCTTACTATCTGTATCTCTTACTTTAGATTAGATAGTACAGATTATCACGTATTTGCAAGGGTTAACAAATGGTGTACTTAAATTTGCTCTTCTTTTGTGTTCTTTTGGCCAATATTCTTCAAGCAATGTTCTCTCATTCAAAGGCCACAGATGATTAGGTAAGTTCTCATGAAATTGTTTTTTCACGGTGTTTTTCTTACTGTTGATACAGAATCTTGGTTAAGTTATCCCTATATACATTAAAAGCATCCTTTAAAATCAAAATAACTTACTAGACTAAATATTAAGACACAATGTGAAGAAACGTTTGGGAAGACGTCTGCGTTCCTGTGGTGGTAGTAGTAGTAGTAGTAGTAGTAGTAGTAGTAGTAGTAGTAGTAGTAGTAGTAGTAGTAGTAAGGGGAGTAATGATGGTGTTAGTAGTTAATGCTGCAGAAACGTTTGCAGTGCTAGTGGCGGTGGTGGTGGTGGTGGTGGTGGTGACAAGCATTCAGTGGACGGCTAATACATCAAGCCAATAAGACTTTAAGGGTCATTTCCCCTTTCATTACCGGTCTGTTAAGGTCACTACGCCTCACATCCGGACCCTGACCCCCCCCCCCTTCTCCCTCTCCTCCCCAATCCCCCCAAACACTAGCCCCTTTCACTCCAGACCGACACGTAATCAAATTCTGGCAGATCTGGAATGTGGGAATGGGAACGGAAGCAAGGAATGAAGGAGCAGAATGTTGCGTGAAAGGGATTCTGAATGTGGCAATTCGGGAATGTGGTCTGGACTGGGAATGCAGGAACAGATCTACTACTGCATGTTGGAATACTGGAATGGATTCTTATTTTGTGCCTGAAATGCTGAAATCTACATCTTGTTCAGGAATATTGGAATGAGTCTGCATTATATTCCTGGAATCCTGGAATGGGTCAGCATCTTGTTCCTGGAATGCATGTTATGAGTAGGTTTAGGATAACTATGCATTTCTTTTCGTGCATATAAGTATATACAGATGCTTATTTCAACCTTTTTTTTTTTTTTTTGAGGGATAAGTACATAATAATAGTTAACCTTGTTTTTACGGCAAATTCATGAAAAAAGTGGCCATTAATGAATATCACACCTGTTATAGTGTTCAAAGTATTAATTTATTCGTGAATCTCTTAAAAATCGTAAGGATCGTAGACAGTGACGTGTTTACGGCTCTCCAGAGAATGCGCGGCTGGCCACTGGACGCTGGACGACGGTGCGTGATATATGCGTGTAAATTTAGGTTCAAGAAAGAGATAGGAAGGCATTGGTTCTCAAATAGAGTGGCAGATGAATGGAATGGACTCAGTAATCAGGTTGTTAGTGGTGAGTCATTAGGGTGCTTTATAAGATTAGACAAGTTTATGATGGGGATGATGACTGGAAATTGGTAGTGATTTTTTATACAGGGACTGCCACGTGTAGGCCTGATGGCTTCTTGATGTTTTCCTTAATTTCTTATGTTTTTATGATTTGTCACTACGTTGCGTCCCGTAATTCAAACCTTAAAAAGAAGTTTGAGTGATCGACGCGTTTTGTGGAAAGTAACTTTTGGGAAAATTACTCAAAAATGTTACAATGCTAAACTTTGTAAGTGAAGATGTTTAAAGTTATCAATTATTAAGGCAGTAAATATTTATTTCCTTATAAGTGCATATGTAAGTATATATTTAATCAGTTTTTCCTGAATAAGTATTTGCATGCATATTTCGCCATTATTTGTTCAGAATTATCCAAAGCCTAAAAATGAGGCTACACCTTCCTCTTAGAATGCTGAAACGCGTCTACATGTAGTGATGAAGTGAGTCTACAAAATGTTCCTGGAAAGCTGGGATGAGTTATCTTCTTCCTGGAATGACTGGACAATGCATGAAGTAGAAAGCTGAAGAGTATATATATTATCCTGGAATCCTGGAATGCTGGAATGCAGGACTGTGATGTTAACACTACACTGAAATGGACGTGCATGAACTTCTGGAATCCTGGGAAGATGCACACAGCAGAGAAACAATGAACTGGAATGGCGACTTGTGCATGGAAGAATACACTGGAACTGGATTACGTGGTGCACTGGAATACTGGAAAAAAACTGTCAAAGGTAACCGGAATACCACACAGGGAATGGGATAAAAAACAGGAAAAAATAGAAACACGACTGGAAATTCTTGAAAAATACAAAATCTTTAATAACCACGCAAATAACGAAATAAAAACATACACGGAACAGAAAACCACAAAAAGAAATATCCTGGAAAGTTAAAAAATTCTGGAAAAAATAAATAAAAAGAACAAAAAAGAGAATAACAGACCAAAATAAAAAGAACAAAAAAAAGAAAAAGACCAAAATAAAAAGACGATAAAAATAAATAAATACAAACCGAAATAAAAAGATGAACAAAGAAACAGGAAGAAAATAAATAATACACCTAAATAGACTTGCATAAAATTAACAAAAAAAAAAGGGGGGGGAAAGATAAGACATAAATAAAAGGACAAACAAAAAATACTTAAATAAAGAACAAACTAAAAAAAAAAAAAAGAGGTGCAAAGAAGGGAAAAAACAATAAACTCTTAATAAAAAGACGAACAAGAAGGAAAAAAAGAAAAAACAATTACCAGGACAGGAACGCAATATCAATCATCAGGAAGGAATCTAATCCGGAAAACGACGTTTAGAACCCTTAATTCAAGTCACTTACACAATTGGATTCCTCTCGAATATTCTTTAATGGTTTCCAACTCCATTTTCTAACACCCACACTAGAAAAAAAAAATGTCCTTACTATTTACTTTGAGGCTACTTATTGTTCTCTCTCTCTCTCTCTCTCTCTCTCTCTCTCTCTCTCTCTCTCTCTCTCTCTCTCTCTCTCTCTCAAACACACCTTTCCGTCCCCAATTAAAAAGAGAAGGAAATTCATCTCCTTTCTTACTTTTTTCTTTCATTTGTTCTTTTTCCTTCTTTCTTTTCTCCTTTTTTCCTATTGTTTTCTTTTACCTTCGTTCTTTTAATTGGCGGAAACCTTACGAGCAAGAAATCAAAGAATTATAAAAATTACGATGAAGAAAATAAAGATATGAAATTGAGTACGAAAATTTGTCTCCTGTTTGTTGTTGTTGTTGTTGTTGTTGTTGTTGTTGTTGTTGTTGTTGTTGTTGCTGGTCATGATCATTATTATTATTATTATTATTATTATCATTATTATTATTATTATTATTATTATTATTATTATTATTATTATTATTATTATTATTATCATCATCATCATCATCATGTCATTGATAAAGACGTTAATATTCTCTCTCTCTCTCTCTCTCTCTCTCTCTCTCTCTCTCTCTCTCTCTCTCTCTCTCTCTCTCTCTCTCTCTCTCTCTCAGCAGTAAAATGCGTCCATGAAACATTTTTTTTCAAACTTTCCCTCTTCCTCTCCCTTTCCTCCTAGCTGGTCCTCAACATTCTCTCTCTCTCTCTCTCTCTCTCTCTCTCTCTCTCTCTCTCTCTCTCTCTCTCTCTCTCTCTCTCTCTCTCTCTCTCTCTCCTTTCATTTCTCCCTCCCTGGGTCTCCCCTCTCCTTTCTATTCCTCTCTTCTTCCTTCCATTCCTCCCTCCCTCCCTGGGCCATTCTCATCAGTCTCTCTCTCTCTCTCTCTCTCTCTCTCTCTCTCTCTCTCTCTCTCTCTCTCTCTCTCTCTCTCTCTCAATTAATCCTAACCCTCTTTCTCTCTCGCTCTCTGGTGCTCTCTCTCTCCTACCTTCCCTTCTCTCCCAATTCCTCTTTCCCTCACTCGCTCTCAGTTACCCATCCTCTCTCCCTCATTCCCCTTACTCTCTTTGTCTTCTTCTCTCCCTCTCTCCCTCCCCCTCTCCCTGCCTCACTCTGCCTGAATGTAACACTCTCCTTAGACCCTCAATGTTCTCCCTCGCTTCCTCTCCCTCGCTTTCTCTCCCTTCTTGCTCTCACGTTATCAACTCTCTCTTTCCCTCTTCCTCTTTTCTCTTTAAAAAGTCTAAAGTGAAATTTTCGTTAATCACGTCATGGTAAATTTAACACACGAGATTATTTTCTTTTCTTTTCTTCTCTTTTTTTCTTTTCTTTTCTTTCTTGTGTGTGTGGATTTCGATGAGTTTTGAATTAATCTGTAAACTCTCTCTCTCTCTCTCTCTCTCTCTCTCTCTCTCTCTCTCTCTCTCTCTCTCTCTCTCTCTCTCTCTCTGCAACATCTTTTTTTTTCTTTTCCACTTTTTTTTTCGAAAGAGGAGAGTTTACTTTCCGTCTCTCACTCGTTCGGTCACTCACTCTCACTCGCTCACTCACTCATTTCTCTCACTCATGTTTGGAGTTCGATGCTTGAAATAAATCTAAAAAGTATTTCTCGATAAAACTGCATCACTTTTCTTTTTTTTTTCTCTCTTTTATTGTAACAAGAGTGCATTTTTCTTTCACTCCTTCACCGTCACACACTCGCTCACTCACTCGTCACATATTCTCATTTATCGTCCTTCATTTTCTCACTCATCACACATTCTCTCTCATTCACCGTCACAAATTCTCTCCTTCATTGTCACTCACTTGTCACACATTCATCATCTCACATTTTCATTCACCATCGCCACCACATTCACCGTCTCTCTCTCTCTCTCTCTCTCTCTCTCTCTCTCTCTCTCTCTCTCTCTCTCTCTCTCTCTCTCTCTCTCTCTCTCTCATTTCCGATAGATTTTGATGTGTTTTTAAATTAGCATGATGGATTTCTCACGGCACATTCGCATATTTTTTCCTTCCTTTTTCACAGCTAAAGAGAGAAAGTACTTTTTTTTCTCTCTCACTACCTCACTGTCGCTCACTCATTTATCTCACGCCTGATAGATCTAAATGTGTTTTGAATTAATCTGGATACTGCTTTTCGCTAAAATCGCACGTTTTTTTTTTTCTCTCTCTTTCTCTCTCTCTTTTCATCTCCTTTTACGAGAAGTGCACGATTTCCCTCGCTTTTTCACCTTCGCTCGCTCAATCTTTCACTCCATTCTTTTCCCTGATAGATTTCGATGCATTCTGGATTAATCTGGAAACTGTTTGTCGGTGAAGTCGCCTTTTTGTCGTTTTTGTTGTTGCTGTTTTTGTTGTTGTTGTTGTTGTTGTTGTTGTTGTGAGCAGACTTCATTTTTTTCATCATTTATTCACTCGTTCATTCCTTCTGGTCCTTCTTCACTCTCTCATGCATTTATTCACCACTTTCTTACTCCTGCATTCTTCATTCACTCACCTCATTCACTCATTTTCTACTCATTCACTCATCAATTCACTTTCTCACTCATTCATTCATTCTTATTCTCTTTGTTTCTCACTCACTTTCTCTCTCTCAGTCGCTCATTCCTTCTCACTCTATTTTCAAGATTAAACCACTTATTTATATTTTTTTCAGATAAATTTTCATGTGTTTTAAGTTAATCCGTAAAGTGTTTCTCAGTAAAATTGCCTTTTTTTTTTTTTGAGAGAGGGGAACAAACTTTCTCTTATTCCCTCATTCACTCACTCGCTCACTCACTCATCCCGTCTCACTATAACTGCAACAAAATCTCCCACGTATTGATTCTGATAAATTCTGACGTGTTTTTCTCACTATTCTAAAAACTGTTTCTAGGTATTTTTTTTTTTTTGGGGGGAGAGGAAAGACTTATTCTCACTCCCTCTTACTCACTCACTCACTCTTCCTCTCACCCTAATTGCAAGACATTACGCAATTCATATTTTTCTCCTTAATGTAGTTGGAGTCCATTTAAAAATCAATCCTCAGCAAAATCACACTTTCCTTTAACACTTCCTCCCTTCTCACTCCAACACCTGCCAGTCACTCCCTCCCTCCGTGGCTGGCCGTCCGTCACTCATTCCCTCACGCCATATCCCCAGCTGGACCTCATAAAGCAGATGGACACCGGGGACATGTCCAACTATCAGTCCAACGGGGAGTTCGACCTGGTGGAGTTCACGGCAGCCAAGAACATCACCTACTACTCGTGCTGCCCAGAGCCTTACCCTGACATCACCTTCACCATCAAGCTCAGGCGGCGTCCTATGTTCTACGTGTTCAACCTCATCCTGCCCTGCGTGCTTATCAATGGTATAGGTGAGTAAAGCATCAATGTTATAGGTTAGTGAAGGTCTGCCCACTCCAGCACACATTGTTTCTAGACTGTTTGCAAATTGTCTGGGAATAATTTATAAGGATGGATTGGTGGATGAGTGGATGGATGGATGGAAGGATAAGTAGACAGATGGATGCGTGGATGGATGAATGAGTAGACAGATGAATGGATGGATGGATGGATAGGTGGCTGGATGGATAAGCGGATGGATAGATGAGTGGATAAATGGGTGAATACATGAGTGGATGGATATAGATAGATAGATAAATGGATGGATGGATGAGTGGATAATGGATGGATACATGAGTGGATAGATGGATGGATGGATGAATGGATGGATGGGAGGATGAGTGGACAGAAGTTAATAATCCATTCAGCACTTTACATAATTCCAAACTTCACTTGTCGATAGTTTGAAGTAAATGTAGAGTTGCTTCAGGAACCGTATTGCCAAACGCTTCATTCTTTCATTACGAGAATTTCCAGACACCACACAGGTAACAAAATCATTCGCGTTCTAATGATTCCTTGTATTCACTTCATCCACTAGCGATTTGAAATTGTTAAACTATCACTAGAATCACGAAAACACCCTTGAAGATCCACCAATAACTTCACCTAAAGCATATCAACAATTAACACAAAAAAAAGACGCCAAAAACATTTATAAATACGAATAATAGTTGTAGTGGATGTCAAATTAGAGAGTTTTACCTACTTAATTATGAAAAATGGTCATCGAAAAATTAATATTCCTAAACTGAGTGCAAGATATAATGAAATTGACGCGGTGGTAATGAAAGGGTTAATAATAAGGGTGAGAAAGGAAGGTAAGGGAATTTATGCTTTCTTCATGTTGACTTCCCGTTTTCTGCTGCAGACTAATGGCAGTGAGAGGTGATGCCTGCGTTTTCTTTATGGGGGTGCTTATCTATTACTGTTTTCTCTTTATTTATTTGTTTATTTACATTTACTCCAAAGTTTGTCATTCGTTTGTATCTACATATTTATCCTGTACTTTATTTTTTACTTTATTTGCTCCTTCATTTTCAACTTCTTTCTTTACCATTCGTTCATCCCTTCCTTTATTTTCTTCTTCTATAGTTATACGAGTATATTCTTTATTTTACTTTACTTTATTGGTGTGTGTGTGTGTGTGTGTGTGTGTGTGCTACGGATGAAACAGAGAAGCACTTCCAAGGCCTAATATTTACTCTGGCTTGCTATAAATTGACCTGCCCTTCAATTACTTAAACAACGTCACAGACAGGCGGGTCTTCCACTGTTATTTGTCTCGACTCGCCTCGTCTCCCCTTCTCTGGTCCCGCGGTCTCATTTCTATTCTCATTTATATTTTCTTGCGTGTATCTCCTTTAACCGCATCTATCCACCTGCTCCTCATTAACAGGTGAGCCCAGGTGTTCACGACTCTCATTAATTTGTCAGGTGTGGTGACCTACCTGGATATCACGTTATATTTATCAAGGTTTTGTGAATATGTTCAATTTAAATTATTCATCTTATTTCATAGTGATTTTTACTTAGTTGGGATAGGGGTATAATTCTCTCTCTCTCTCTCTCTCTCTCTCTCTCTCTCTCTCTCTCTCTCTCTCTCTCTCTCTCTCTCTCATTCGGTCTCCCCTCTCCCTTTTTTGTTTCCTCTTATTTATTTGCCCTTTATTCTGTTTCCCTTTCTCGCACCCTTTGTTTTCTTTTTCCTCTCTCTCTCTCTCTCTCTCTCTCTCTCTCTCTCTCTCTCTCTCTCTCTCTCTCTCTCTCTCTCTCTCTCTCTCTGGTTACTATGCATTATTCCTGCCCATTCTCTTTTATCTTTCTCTTTTCCTGTGCTATTTCCCTCTTTCCTACATAACTGTGTTTTCCTTAATTCTCTTCCACCACCATCACCTCTCTCTCTCTCTCTCTCTCTCTCTCTCTCTCTCTCTCTCTCTCTCTCTCTCTCTCTCTCTCTCTCTCTCTCTCTCTCTCTCTCTCTCTCTCTATCTATCTATCTATCTATCTATCTATCTATCTATCCATCTATCTGTCTATCTATCTATCTCTTCTCTTCTTCGTCTTTTCCTTTATTCCTCCCACATATCCTCCATTTATTTTGCTTATGCTTCTTCCTCTTCCTCCTCTTCTCCTCCTCATCCTCTCCTTCCTCTTCCTCTTTCTCCTTCTCAATCTCCTCTTTCATCTCTTCATTTATCTTCTTTTAGGTAGCTCTTCTTTTTTTTCTCCTTTTTCCTTTGCCTAACCTCATCCACTAAAATCTTCTTGCGTTTAATACTCTCTCTCTCTCTCTCTCTCTCTCTCTCTCTCTCTCTCTCTCTCTCTCTCTCTCTCTCTCTCTCTCTCTCTCTCTCTCTCTCTCTCTCTTCCTTTCCCTACCAAGTATATATTCTTCTCTTGTCGACCTCATTCTTAAAATCCTTCTTGCTTTTTTATTTTCTTTCTTTCCTCCTCCTCCTCTCCTTATTCCCATCATCATCACCCTCTTCTTCTCCATAATGTACGTTATCTTCGTGTTATCAGTTTTTTTCCTTTCTTTTTTTATTGCTATTGTGGTTTTCGTTTCGTTATCATTCTGTATTTTGCCAATCTAATTTAACCTAACCTAACCTAACCTAACCTAACTTAACCTAGCCTAGCCTAACCTAACCTAACCTAGCCTAACCTAACCTAACCTAGCCTAGCCTAGCCTAACCTAACCTAACCTAACCTAGCCTAACCTAACCTAACCTAGCCTAGCCTAGCCTAGCCTAGCCTAACCTAACCTAACCATAGATTCGTCATGAAAGTGCTGTGTAAAGGTAAGAGGGTCTGATAGAGTGCTTTAACCCCTTTAACCCTTTTACTGTTTTACCTGCTTCCTCCTTTAATCAAAGAATTTTGTAATACCCTTAGTTTCTGTATTTGACTCGATTCAATATTTTTCACCACCCCCAAAAAATAGCAAAAAGAAAAAAAGAAAAATTAAACTCCAGTTCTCTCCTTTGTCTTCTGTCTCCACATAAACTCCTTTGACAACGCAGGGCAGGTTAACGAAGAACGTCCATGACAATACGCAGCACCGAACAGTACTAGAAGCAACATCTTAAACATCGAGAAGAAAGACAAAAAATGGAGAATACAAGTAATAGAATCAGCAATTTTTAGCCAGTATAATGCTCAGAGATGACTATGAACAAGGAGAAACACCTCAGAATGGTCAGTAATTAGAAAGAACCATACCAAATTGCAGGGAAAGTGTTGAACGGCACAGGGAGATGACAAGAATAATGCAGAAGAAAATCGAGGAGCGTTAAGGGTAATACTGAAAAAAAAAAAAAAAAAAAAAAAAGAAAGAAAGAAAAACATGGTCTAATTACGTGTCTATCTGAGCAGGGCACTGAATAACGTGAAGGCGAGTCACATCCCCACCTCCACATTAAATACTGATTACTGAAGTGATTGTTGGGTTGTAGCAATGGTGACGTAGGCAAGATCTTCAGGGTTGCCAATCAGGTCAAGACTAGGATTTATAAAGTTAGATTTAAAGCAAGAAAAAGGAAGCAATTGGTTCTCGAATAGAGTAGTAGTAGTAGTAGTAGTAGTAGTAGTAGTAGTAGTAGTAGTAGACAGGAATAGACTCAGTAATCAGATTATTAGTGCCGAATGAATAAGGAGCTTTAAAAGAGGATTAGATAATTGTGGATAGGGATTACTGCACGTCTCTCAAAACTAAAACTTAGAAAACACATTAAACTGTTCCCTCTTTACGTTCTGGGTGAGGTAAACGAACTTTTTAACGGCGCAATGAATATTTAAAGGGACTGTCGCGTGTGGCAGCTTCCTTTATAATCTAATGTTTTGGATTTTCTGCTCCTTACTATATGACCTCGTTATAAATACTGAACGAGGGCGCTGGGTACGTGTAGGATGTGTTTTCTCACTGGAATTTAACTGCGTGAAGGAATATGAATATGAAATGTAATGTCTAAATCGTGATATTAGATATAAGTTATCTAACGAGACACGAAACAATATTATGTTCCTTTATTACTGTGCAAAGGATGTTACGTATAATTGCTGGAAGTCGTATATAATCGCTCAAGTTCTCAATATATGAAAATAATACAAGTAAATTTTATGAGAGAAGCATCCTTAAGTAATTAGGGATGCAAAAAAGGTGGTGCAACTTAAGCCGGTATTCAAAAAACGGTCTATTTTCTCACCACGACAATTTTTCAAGGTCACAGAGATGATTAACCAGGTTCTCAAGGCTGGTTCTCCTGTAAATAATGTAAATATCTTGTTAATCTGTCACCAGAACCGCAAAAACACCCTTAAAATCCCGTGTAACTTCAACCAGAGCATTTAGGTAGCCGGGATGCGCAACACTAGAAGCACAATTGTAATTTTGTAGGGTTTATGTCATTCTTTCTAGTCCTGTAAAAACACCTGTAACTTTAAGTAATCCTAAAAAAAAACAAGTAAACCTATATAATCCTACAAAAACCTATGTAATCCTATAAAACGCCATGCAACCTTAAGTAATCCTTATGTAATCCTATACAAACTCTATCTAATCCCACAAAAATCCAGGTAACTCTATGTAACCCTGCGTAACCCTACAAAAACACATGTAACCCTTAGTGAAACCCTTATAGAAACCCATATAACCCAATCTAACCCCATTTAACCTTACATAACCCTATTCAATCTCTCCCCCCCCCCACGGTGCAGCCCTGCTAGTGTTCTACGTGCCCAGCGAGTCCGGAGAGAAGGGTTACGCTGGGGATCTCCGCACTGCTCTCCATGACGGTGTTCCTCATGACCATCCGGGAATCCCTGCCGCCCACTGAGAAGACCCCGCTCATCAGTAAGTGACCTCTCCCCCTCCAATTTCCCCCCTCCCCTTGACCTGAGATACGCTACATCAGTCCATTCCAATACCTAATGCATTCCACAGCTCATCCACAATACCTACCACATAATTCCCTATAACTTTTTTTGCAGTCTTATTTTTGCGCAACAGTCTGGCCCTAATTCGCCCCTTCACCGCCTCCGTCTGCGCCTCCCTCAGGTCTGTACTATGGCGTCACCATCTGCCTGGGTGAGCCTGGCGTCCGGCATGTCGGTGCTGACCCTCAACATCCACCACCGCGGCGTGAGGGGGACGGAGGTGCCCAGGTTTATCAAGAAAATGATCCTGGGAGGGCTTGCTCGCTTCCTCTTCCTCCATTTCCACCCACCCGAAGCAGCCCCGCCTCCACCCCAAGAGGAGAAGGAGAAAAGTATCCACCTGAATGTGAGTTGTTGTATATTTTATCCACCTGTCACATCCACACATCAGTTTTGTTTGTGATCCACTTTTTTTTTTTTTTTTAAGTCGTATCTTCATTACGCATTTATTCTAGTTCATAATCTACTTTCTGTCTGTCTGTCTGTCTGTCTCTCTCTCTCCCTCTCGCGGACATCCACATTGATCGTCAACATATCCACAAACATATCCACATATCAACATATCCACAAAAAATACCCACTTTTAAACTCAAATTCACACCATAACCACAACATTCTACAGGAGATCCTTCCTTCTCACCCTCATTTCCCACCTCCACAACATCACACATCACCACATCACACACCTTGCATTCTCACCCGCGCAAACACCACAACCACACCATGGCCACCACCTCATCAAACAGCAGGACTCCAGATTCACCACCACAAGACACTCCATCACTTTTTAGCACCCATAAACCTTGAGAACTTCTAGGCACACTTACTATATCACCAACATGAGGAACTTAATCACATTCCAGCATCTATAACCCGCAAAGAACAACCAAATTCGCTATCTACGTATATATACTTCTGTTTGTTGGGGAGAGTGTGAGTCCGTGATGGTTGCGTAATGTGGAGTGTATATCGTAAATAAAAATAAAGGACCCACACTTATAGCACCACCAAAACTCACAAGCACAAGTCATCCAGTCACTATCCACCACCCACAACACCACAGAACACTCTCCCACCCTCACACCATCACCAGCCTAGACGCAAGAGACATCCGCGCGCCTCGGCCCCCAAGCAGCGCCACACACCACTTGAATCTGACAACACCAGGAGGAAATAGGCGCTTTTCCATAATAACTTCAATCCGTTGCTTTGAGAAGAGGTGGATTTTCGTATCACGTCTGCCACATATTCTGCTGCAGGAGGAGGAGGAGGAGGAGGAGGAGGAGGAGGAGGAGGAGGAGGAGGAGGAGGAGGAGGAGGAGGAGGAATGGCAAATTGAAAAAAGAAGTAGCACCTTGAAAGAGAGAGAGAGAGAGAGAGAGAGAGAGAGAGAGAGAGAGAGAGAGAGAGAGAGAGAGAGAGAGAGAGAGAGAGAGAGAGAGAGAATAGGATAGCAAGCTGAGGGGTTGAGAGTGAAAGAGAGCGAAAGAGAGGAAAAGAGGAGCTGAGAGAGAGAGAGAGAGAGAGAGAGAGAGAGAGAGAGAGAGAGAGAGAGAGAGAGAGAGAGAGCGCAAAAGAGTGACACGATGGCGGTGGTGAAGGTGGTGAAGGAACGAAGAGGAAGAGAGACAGGAGGAGGAGGAGGAGGAGGAGGAGGAGGAGGAGGAGGAAGAGAGTGGAAGGTGGGGTGTTTCCAAAGCAAACAAGACAGTATCGGTATCTCCCAGCCTCTTGGGGAGTGGAGAGGGGAGAGGAGAGGAAGTGAGAGGAAGGAAAGAAGAGAGAGAGGAAAAGTGAAAAGGGAGGAAGAAAAGAAGTAGAGAAGAACGAAAGATGAGAAATGTGACTGAAATACTACCAGAGAGAGAGAGAGAGGAGAGAAAGGATCATGGAGTATTATAAAAAGGCACAGATATAAATTAAACAGAGTTAGAAATGTACCTCAGAGTGGAGACGAAGTGTAATTCATCGCTCCTCTTGGGAAATATGCAAAGTGAGGAGTGCCCGATGGAGGAGGAGGAGGAGGAGGAGGAGGAGGGAGGAGGAGGAAGAGGAGAGAGGAGGAGGAGGAGGAGGAGGAGGAGAGGTGACGAAGCCGTGCGGTGAGGGACACGAACAGTCTCGTCGCGTCGCAAGAAAACGCCGCCTTGAAACAAAAGACGATAAAAGACACGTGAGAACAAAAATAAAAGGAAAAAAAAAACGAAGCTATTTCAAGGCAGACTTACGGATTTTTTTTTTTTTCTGACACATAAAAGAAAACTGGTAATCAAAGGCGTATTTTTTTATTATTCCTTTCAAAATAACGTGGAAATTAACGAGAATTTAAATGAAAGTCACGATTTTCATCTTTACTTTCCGTAGAAATGAGGAAATGAACAGAAATTTTGTAGTAAATACTAAAATACTACCAATGACAAAAAAAAATATCACAAATAATAGTTCCTTTTTCACATTTCAGCGAGGATGACAAAAATACCAAACAAATTCACACAAAAAACTATAAAACGCCACACGAGAAAGATGAAACATAAAAACACGTAAATGCTTCCTTAATTACTTGCTAAATACACGTTAACAACAAAATAAAATAATTTGAAGTACACACCATAATTCCTGATTCCAAACATGCAACTGAAAAAAAAATTAAATGTAAAAAGAAAAAGAAAGAAAGAAAGAAAGAAAGAAAGAAAGAAAGAAAGAAAGAAAGAAAGAGAGAAAGAAAGGGAGAGAGGGAAGGAAGGAAGAAAAGAAGGAATAAAAGACAAAAATAACAAAACACATACGATAGATACATAATCATTTAAAAAAAAAAGCAGAGTTATCAATCCAAGACACTATAATAATAATAATAATAATAATAATAATAATAATAATAATAATAATAATAATAGCAACAATAATAATAATAACACACACACACACACACACACACACACACACACACACACACACACACACACACACACACACACACACACACACACACACACACACACACACACACACACACACACACACACACACACACTTAATCCAACAAAACAAAACCGAAAAAAAAAAGAAATACAAAAATTACAAAATACAAAAAGCACACTGTCTGTAGCTCCTCCCTTCACCCTCTAGGTATAAAATAGAGACAAGATGCCTGCGTGGCGGACGGCCGAGGGGCGTAGTAAATCAGGGAAGCCATGAAAGGGGAAACTCCAGTAAGCTTATTACCACATGCATAAAGGAAATTTCAGATTGCCGTTAAGGGAGGAGGGAAAAACAGCGGGGAAAAAGGAAAGGTGGTGAATGAGAAGCCTGTAATAAAAGGGGGAAGTTTCAAAATAGTGAATAAATATAAATAAATGCAGAATAATGTCATTTTTTTTTTTTCTGATAATTCAAAATGTTTAGAAAAATAAGGAAAGAAAGACTAGTTGGTGAATGAGAAGTGTATAGTAAAAAGGAAAATTTTATAACAGTGAACATACAATACAGAATATAATGTCACAAATGCAACGTGTAATCTTTCTTTTCTCTCTCCTTTAAACGCAGAATATTTTCAAAAAGAGGAAAAAGGAAAACAAATGGTAGTGAATAAGTACATAAATAATAAAAGGAAGAATGTTTAAAGTTGTGAATGAACAAATACAAAATAATGTCGGAAAAGCCTAGTATGTTTAATTCAGGCTTTCTCCATTAATGCAAAATATCTAGAGAAAAAAGACGGAAAAAGACGGGAAAGGACGGTAAGAAATACATAATAAAAGAGACACATCACAATAATAAATAAACAAGATACAGAATAATACCAAAACTGCAGGGAAGAATTACTTTACTTTTTCTCTCCGTTACTGCGAAATATTTAAATAAAAAAACAAAACAGAAAAGTAACAAAGAAAATATTGAGCAAAAATAAGCGCAGAATAATGTCATAGGTGGAGGGAGAATTAATTTAGTTAGTGTTATTTCCATGAATGCGAGAAAAATAAGAGAAAGAAAGAGAACAAAGAGAATATATTGGAAAGGTCAAGAGTCTATGTAACAAAAGGCGTGCCAGAGAGTTAGGCAGACACTGAATGAACAAATAAATTATGGAAAGACCGTTTCCATGAACGCTGAGAGAAAATGGGAAAGAGGGAAATAAAGAAAGAGTATGGAGACACGAAGCAAAAGAAGAAAGAGTTAGAAAATATAAAGAAACACGGTTTGAAAGAGTAGATAGGCACGAAAGAAGAGAGCTGAGGAAATAAATAAATAAGGAGGCAGAAAATTGTGAAATAAGAGTAAGAAGACACGAAGCAAATGAGGAAAGAGTTGGAAAATATGAAGAGACACGGAATGAAAGAGTAAATAGGTACAGAAGAAGAGAGTAAAGACAAAAAAAAAGATAGAATAGCAAAAAGGAAGGATATAAGAGTAAAGAGACAGAAAATTAAAGGTAAGGAGACAGAAAATAAAAAGAAAGTAAAGAGGAACGAAATAAAAAGACTAAAAATAAATGTAAAGAAGCATAAAATAAAAGAGCAAAAGCGCACGAAATAAGAGAGGAAATTGGGACAAAATAAAAGAGTAAAGAGGAAGAAAAAAAGAGTAATGAGATCGGAAATAAAAAAAAAAGCAAAAAAATAGAATAAAAAGACACCAAATAAAGAGACTAGAGACACATAGTAAAAGAGAAAAGGAGACACAAAAATATAAAAATAAAAACAATGAAGTAAAAGACACGAAAGAAAAAAAAAAAGTAGATACATAATAAGAGTAAAAAGAGACAAAAAAAAAAAAAAAAAGGAATAGAAATAATGAAATAAAAGAAAAACACACGGAATAAAAACAGAAGTCAAAGAACAAGAACATAAAAATAGCAAAGAGCTCACAAATACAGGAAACACCAGAAATAGCAGCAAAATTAGTGAATAAACAAATACATCAAGCCAGACAGACACACACACAAGGGGAAATTAATGCACCACTGTATCCATGAATGCTCAAATAAAAGTGAAAATAAAAAAAAATAAAAAAACGAGAATGCGAAACGGAAAATAACAAAGGTACAGAACAAAAAGGCATACCAGAGATTCACGTATTAGTGCTGGTGAATAAAGTAAATATATTAAAGTCAGACAGACCAACCTGGGAAAAAATTAATGTAGTAGTAGTAGTGTTTGCATGAACATTAAAAAAAATGAAAATTTAGTAGAGAAAAGAATAAAAAGTTGTAAAATGAGAGTACTTTAAGGAAGTAACATTAATAACATTGAATAAAGCAAACATATTATAGCCACACACTGCAGAACAGGGGGAAATATTAATGTACTATTAGTGTTTGCACGAACGTTGAAAAAAATAAAATAAAATTCAGTAAGGAAAACGATTGAAAGGTAGGAAAATGGAAAAGAATAAAAAAAAAAATTGAATTAACCAAATATATCAAAGCCAGACAAAGGGAAAAAAAAACAATGTAGTGTTTGGACGGACAGTGAAAAAAGAAAAATATTCAGTTGAAATGAGAATAAAAAGTAGAGAAACGAGAGAAAACCTTAAAAAAATTAATAAACCAAATACATTAAAGTTACACAGAACAGCAAGAGGAAAAAAAAATAATGTAGTAGTGGTGTTTGCACGAACACTAAAATAAAATAAAAATAAATAAAAACATGAAATTCAGAACAGAAAATAAAAATTAGCGAAACGAGAGAAAATTTTTTAAAAATAACACTGAATAAACCAAATGGGAAAAAGAAATATGTAACAGTGGTGTTTGCACGAACAGGAAAGCGAAAATAAAAAAATAAAAAATGAAAATTCAAAACAAAAGAATAAAAAGATAACAGGAAATTTTAAGGAAAAAAAAACTTTGAATAAGCCAAATATATCAAAGCCTGACAGCCCAACGAGGGATAAAGTTAAGTTGTGTTTGCACGAATGCCAAGATAAAAATGAAAATTCAGAACAGATGGAAAACAAAATGTACCGAAACGAAAGCTTAAAAAAAAAATAAACAACATTGAATAAACCAAACATACTAAAAGGCAGACAGATCAAAAAGGGGGAAAAAAAATATTGTAGTATGTGGATGAGTATTAAAATAAAATAAATAAATAAATAAATAAATAAATGAACATACAGTAGAGTAGAAAATAAAACAGGAAAACGAGAAAACTTACAAAAAAAAAAAACTTTGAATAAACCAAAAATATTGAAGCCACACAGACCAACAAAGGAAAAATATAATGTAGTAGTGGTTTCTGCACGAGCGCTAATAAAAAAAATAATAAATAAATAAATAAAATTCAGAAAAGAAATGAATAAAAAGTACCAAAACGCAAGAAAACCTTAAAAAATAACACCGAATAAACCAAATGGGAACAAAATATATAGTAGTAGCATTTCCGCAAACCCGAACCCGGAAATAAAGGAAAAAGATGAAAATTCAGAACTGAGAAGAATAAAAGTAGGAAAACAAGAGAAAAAAGAAAAATAACATTGAATAAACTAAAAATATTAAAGGCGTACAGACCAAGGGAAACAAATTAGTGTAGTAGCAGAGTTTGTATGAACACAACTGTTAAAAATAAAAATAATAATAATAATAATAAAAATACTGCAGAGGGAAAAAAAGTAAAAAGTACCAAACGAGAGAAAACTTAAAAAAATAACACTAGATAAACCAAATTTATTAAGGACAGACAGACCAACAAGAGGAAAAATAATGTAATGTTTGGAAGATCACTAAAATAAAGAGAACATTCAGTAGAGAATATAATAAAAAGTAATAAAACAACAGAAAACTAGAAAAGAAAAAAATAAATAAATGACACTGAATAAATCACATACATTAAAGCTAGACAGAACAACAGAGGGGGGAAAAATTAATGAAGTTGTGTTTGTATGAACGATAGAGAAAAAAAAATGAAAATTCAGTAAGCAAAACGAATAAAAAGTAGCAAACGAGATTGAACTGAAAAAAAAAAAAAAAAAACAGTGCAAGTTAGGATGAATATAATACTTCTATTTATATCTAAATCCCAAAGATCTGTAGGTTTACGTAAAGAGGGGAAAAATGAGATAGACGGAGAGAGAGATACAGGAAGGTAGGGAAAAAAACAAGATAGGATAGAGAAGATGGGATATATTTTGAAGGAAGGATAAATGGAAAGGTGCAAATAAACAAAATGAAAGCAGAAACAGGGAAGGAAGGGAGAGGAGGGGAGAGGAGAGCAGCACATTACATGGCTAGGGGAGAGTGGAAGGGGAGAGGAAAGGGAACGAGAGAGAGAGAGAGGGAGAGGGAAGGAAACGAGAGGAGAGAGAGAGAGAGAGAGAGAGAGGGACAGGTTGTATACACGCTAAGTTGGAGATGTACATGAAGTGTGTGTGAATATGAGAGAGAGAGAGAGAGAGAGAGAGAGAGAGAGAGAGAGAGAGAGAGAGAGACTGTGTGTGTGTGTGTGTGTGTGTGTGTGTGTGTGTGTGTGTGTGTGTGTGTGTGTGTGTGTGTGTGTGTGTGTGTGTGTGTGTGTGTGTGTGTGTGTGTGTGTGTGTGTGTGTGTGTGAACAATATCTTATTTGGAGTTTTTCTTCCATGTATTTGTTTCTCTCTCTCTCTCTCTCTCTCTCTCTCTCTCTCTCTCTCTCTCTCTCTCTCTCTCTCTCCTCTCTCTCTCTCTCTCTCTCTCCTCTCTCTCTCTCTCTCTCTCTATGTACCACCAATGTTATTTGACCCTACATCATTTTTCCCCTCCAAATAATCTCTCCCTCTGCCTCTCTCACCCTTTCCTCCCCTCACTCCTCTCCCTCGAAGTCGTTCTTGTCTTACTCTCTCTCTCCCCTTTTCAACACTATCCTTACTCTCTCATTCCTGCCGTTTCTCTCCCTCCCTTAGATCTGTATTCATAAGCGCTTTTGCTCTTTCACCACGGCTGTTTTCAAAGGCCACAGAGATGATTAGCCGGGTTGTCAAGACTGCTTCCCCTGTTAATCATGTAGAAATCTTGTTAATCTGCCAATAGAACAATGAAAACGTACCTAAAAGTCGTGTAGCTGCATCTAGAGTCTTTTGAAAGTACTGGTTTAGCACTGAAGTGTTTCAAAAATGTGGTTCTGTCTCTCTCTCTCTCTCTCTCTCTCTCTCTCTCTCTCTCTCTCTCTCTCTCTCTCTCTCTCTCTCTCTCTCCTCTCTCTCTCTCTCTCTCTCTCTCCACACTGTCCAGCGGATTCCCTCTCTCCTCTCCTAACACTAAACTTACTCATCTCCCTGTCTTTCCTTCCATTTCTCTCCCTGTCTATCTCCCTTCCTCTTCCTCTCTTCTCTCCCTCTGTCTCTTAATACTATCATCACCACATCTCTGCCATTTCTCTCCCTATATATCTCCCTTCCTCTTCCTCTCCCTCTCTCTCTCCTCGCTCTCCCTCTCTCTCCCTGTCTTCTAACACAATCATCACACCCTCACATCCCTGTCGTATCTCTCCCTATCTCTCTCCCTTCCTCTTTCTCCCTCCCTCCCTCTCTGTCTGTCTCCTAACATCATCATCACCATGTCATCCCTGTCGTTTCTCTTCCCTTCTCCCTCTCCCTCTCCCTCTCTCTTCCTCTATTCATACTCCCCGCGGCCTCCCCTCCCTCAGGACCTTCGCCCGGAGCTTGGCGTGCGGCTGGACTCCCTCAGCGCCGAGAAGTTCCACGTGACAGAAGTGGACAACGTGGATCTGTTCAATGTGTCGCCTAGATTCAACCCACGCCGCCACGCCCCCCACGGCTACGAGTGCACCGCCCCCACGCCCACGCCCACGGCCGCTCAGAACTCAGGTATGGCAGTGTTTGGGTTGTGGTATCTTCATTACACACACACACACACACACACACACACTCTCTCTCTCTCTCTCTCTCTCTCTCTCTCCTCTCTCTCTCTCCTCTCTCTCTCTCATCTCTCTCTCCTCTCTCTCTCTCTCTGCTGTTTTCTCAGTTTTCAAAGAGGAATTTATATCTGCTGCATTTAACCTAGCTTTATTAGTTTACCATCTTCCACCTACCTAATCCACATTTTGCACTGATCTTCCACCACCCACATTATCCTCCTGCTCTTCCACTGTCCTTCCACCACCACCACTACCTCCAATCTCTGCCCTCCATTTCCTTCTTGTTTTCCCTTCTGCTTGCTTTGTCCACAGCTTCCGAACAGCCTTTCATAATCCACCATTCCACTTCCACCTCCTGCTCTTATTCTAAAATCACAGTCTCCACTTTATACCTTCCACATTCTTTTCTTTCTTCCTTCCCACTTGTTTCTTTCTCTTTCCTTGTCCATTTCTTCCACTATCTCACATCATCCAGCCTTCCACTTCCACCTGCTCTTTCTTATTCTACCATCACTATTATTACACCTACAGTTTACACTCTCCTCTTCCTTTCTGCCACTTTATTTCCTCCACTTATCGTCCACACCCCTTAACGTCTCTTGTACAGACCATCCTTTCAATTCCACCTACTGTCCTTTCGTCAAATCTACCTCGTCTCTCTTCCTACTACTTTTCCCACCCCTCCTTCCACTCTTTCCCGCTCTTCTCTGTCCTCTTCACTGTTTTCTCGTTGGGCAAACTGATAATCTCTCCACCTACTACTTCACCCGTCCCTCCACTCCTTCCCGCCCTTCCCTGTCCTCCTCTTCACTGTTTTCTCGTTGGGAAAACTGATAATCGCTTTGACTGTTCTTCTGTTCACGCCCACAAGTGTTGCCTTCTGATGCTGCTTATCCATCCATCACTCACCTTCTGCTCCGTGAAATATTGCATTACATTTCCAGCGTGTTATTTATGTTCATATAGCACACAAAGACGATAGTATAGCTTCTCTCTCTCTCTCTCTCTCTCTCTCTCTCTCTCTCTCTCTCTCTCTCTCTCTCTCTCTCTCTCTCTCTCTCTCCTCTCTCTCTCTCTCTCTCTCTCTCTCTGTATGTTACCCTCGAGTAAATTTGCCACTAATATTTCATTCATATGATTAAAATTTCCCTAAATTAATTGCTTTCATTATTAGGTTATGTTAGATTAGGTTACCTTGTCGAGATCTGTCATTATAATAACATTAAAAAATCTACCTATAAGTATTTTTCATCCTTAATGACTTTTTATCCTTGCAAACTACTAAGCCATCTGTAAAGTTGGAGTGAATTATCCTTGCAAACTATTTTTTCTGAGATTTACGCATACAGGTATCTTCAATCCTTCCTATCAGTTTTCTCCTTCATTCCTGTACACTATCAAACAACCTGTAAACAGTAAACTATCCTTGCAAAATACCTTGTCTTGAGAAAGGATCCACAGACAGCAGCTTTTCTCAACTACCCTCGTGAACCATCCAACAACCTAAACTGGTAAATTATCCTTGCAAACCATCTATACTTGTGTAAATACCCACAGACACTTAGAGTCACCTATTCGTCTTCTTTCAAAACCATTCACGTCAACAACCAAACACTCTAAATTAGTAAACAAACCTTGTAAACAATTCATTCACAAGTACCAACAAAGACACCTCAATCCCACGTTAACTATTAATCTCTTTCATCTCCTGCCTGCCCTCCCACGACTGACGCATGCTGATTACTACCGTGGCTCACCAACACACCAAAAAACACACCAACGACACTTCAACGGCACTTCACCGCATCCTGAACGCCTCCTCCGTGCCCACGCCTCCCACGCAGCAGACTTCGAGCAACAGTTCCTACGGGTTCTGAACAAAGTGTACCAGACGATAGAGAAAAATGAGATGAGACTCGCGGAGCAGGACAGGAGAGAGGCAACTAGAGTGGAGTGGCAGCAGGTGAGTTACGGGAACAGGTGGGTGGAGGCAGATGAGGTGGAAGGAAGGGGTATGGTGAGGGAGGCAGGGATCGAATGGTGGATAGAAGAGAAAAGGTAAGGGAAATAAGGAAGGAAATGTGGATAAAGGGAAAGTAAAGGTGGATGAAAGGGGAAAGTTACGAGGAAGAGAAGGAAAAAGTGGAAAAGTGGGGACGAAAAGTGGACGAAGGAAAGAGAAAAGATAGAGAATAAGAGGAAGAAAAGGAGAGTGAAATGGGAATGGTAAAGGAAAGATGGAAACAAAGGTAAATAAAGGAAGGGGGAACAAGACTAAGAGGGAACGAAAGAAAGAAGGAAAGAGGGAAGGAAAGATGAATGATGGAAAGGAAAAGTTAAAAGAAGGAGAGAACGAAAGGTGGGTGGAAGGGAGAAGGTAACTGATGGGAAGGAAAAGAGATTAACAGATGAAAGTAAAAAAAAAAAAAAGAAAAAAAAAATAGGAAAAAGATGAATGGAAGATAGAAGGATGTAATGTGGATGAATAAAGGGGAAATGAAGGAAAGGTTGATAAAGTCAGTTCCTGTATGAAATATACCTACCTATTTCCACCTATCGTCCCCATCCATAAACCTGCCTAATCTTCTCTTAAAGCTCTCTAATGTCTTAGCACTAACATGATTACTGAGTCCGTTCCACTCATCTACCACTCTATTTGAGAACCAATTTCCTCCAATCTGCTCCCTAAACCTACTTCTTGTTCTATTCTGGTTGCTGATCCTAAGAATTTTGCTTACATCCACATTGTTATAACGTGTATACCACTTAAAGACTTCTATCAGGTCCCCTCTTAACATACGTCTCTCTAAAGAATTTAAATTTAACAGCTTCAATCTCGCCTCGTAATTATCCTAAATGTTGACGGCGAGAGACGAGGCTATACCGCTACATTTAGTTAAGCCTTATTTGACATGTTTGGGTGTTATTTTATCTACTTTCGTGAGTAATTCTAGATTTTCTTCACGTATGAGACTGGAAACACCAAGATGTTTAGCTAAATATTGATGTACAGACACGTAGGGAGGCAGGGAAAACGTCCGTCTGACACGTCATATTTACGTAACGTAATTCATTTTGAAAATCGCGAAAAGAAAGAAGAAGCCCAGACTGGAATGCACCACACTTTCTGACTTGCCATAAACTTTAACTAATATCCAGAATATCAAAAACATTACCGGGCAGACTGTTGACAACAACAAACCCCAAAAACGATCTGTAACTTTTACGAACGGTGCCACAAAAACATAACAACAGCGAGAAAGAAAACACAGCCAGACTAGATTCTATTACATATTCTGAATACAAAAAATTTTACTTTCCCGACATATAAAGAAAACGGATTCCTCGTCGTATAAAGGAAATAATTTTTCAAATCCACCAGCTGACTCGCATTAAATATGAAAACACGAGCTGCTACACTAAATTTTATTGAATGTTACTACTTCGCATATGCTTCTTATATTTTTTAAGTCTTAAATAAAATACGAAAGCGATGCAAAAAAAAAAAACTAAAATTAATAAAGTGACGAATCTGTTATTTTCCGAGAAACAAAAACGGAGCTAGATTAGATTCTATTATGTATTACAATTCGTTATACTTTTCTAATAATAAATTAAATATCAAAACAATGAAAACTCTTATAATAATAGAAAAGAAAAACAGTAATATGGCATTGAAATAGTTTGTTTTTCCCCTATCTTCAGCACCTCCCCCTCCTCCTCCTGTTCCCTTGCCCTCTGTCCTCTACGAAAGGAAGTCAAGGAAAACAGATGAAGGAAGGAAAACACAGTGAAAGGAGGGGAAAAAAGACGGAAATATGAGAGACAGGAAATAAAAGAAAGATATATAAAGGAAGGGGAAACGAAGGAAAAATGAATGAAGAAAGAGGAAAAATGAAAGAAAAGGAAGAAGGTAAGTAAAGAAGGGAGGAAACTCAGGTGAAGAAAGAAAAGGAAAAAAACTAGAGATGAGAAAAGGAAACGAGTATAAAAGAAAGTAGACAGGGGAAAAGGAAGAAAAAGTGAATTATGGAAGGAGGAAAGGTGAGAGAGGGAAAAAAAGAGAAGAAAATTGAAAGAAAAGGAAAAGGATGAGTGGAAGCGAGAAATAAAGTGGATGAGGAAAGATAGAAAAGATGGAATAAGGAAAGAAGGAAAAAAAGAAAGTAAAGAAAAGGTGAGTGAGAGAAAGGGCAAGGAAGGAAAAAAAGGAAAAGAAACAAAGATGAGGAAATGTTGATGAAGAAACTAAACAGATTTCTCAATCCTACTCCTTCTTCTCTTCCTCTTTCCTCTTTTCTTTTAATCTCCTCCTCCTCCTCCTCTTCTTCTTCTTAATTGAAAAAAAGACTTTATAATCCATCTAAATATTCTGTCTAATCGCCAATCTGTTTATTTTATTTTCCTCTTATCTCCTCCTCTTCTCTCTCCTCCTCCTCCTCTTCCTCCTCTTCCTCTTCCTCCTTGTCCTCCTCAACAACTAAGATATTAACGTTTCTTTGCTTCTTCCTCCTCCTCCTTCCTCTCCTCCATCTTCTGTTTCCTCTTCTCATTCTTCTCTCTCTCTCTTCCCCTGCATCAGAATTCACATGGAAATATTATGAGATTTGCAACCCCCAAGGGAGTTAGTTAAGTCATCCGTAAAATTAAACAATATTTGACATGAAAAGAAAACGAAATGGACAAACACACACACACACACACACACACACACACACACACACACACACACACACACACACATATAAACACACATATGCATCAGAGAGAGAGAGAGAGAGAGAGAGAGAGAGAGAGAGAGAGAGAGAGAGAGAGAGAGAGAGAGAGAGAGAGAGAGATTTACATTCCTCTCCTTCCTCACCTCTTACAATTCCCGCTTCAATTTTGCTCTCAGACAAAACTGGAATATTCCTGCCTTGCTTCAAATCACCGCCTTGCCTACCCACTCTTCAAGGGACCAAGAATTTCATATATCCCAGATGTCCTCTCTCTCTCTCTCTCTCTCTCTCTCTCTCTCTCTCTCTCTCTCTCTCTCTCTCTCTCTCTCTCTCTCTGCTTTATCTTCATTGTCTCCTCTTTCTACAGTCTTCTATCAGCTCCATGCGTATTCTCTCTCTCTCTCTCTCTCTCTCTCTCTCTCTCTCTCTCTCTCTCTCTCTCTCTCTCTCTCTCTCTCTCTCTCTCTCTCTCTCTCTAATCGCCTGCCATCCTCATCACCATCCCGCCGTTCCATCTCACTCTGTCATCTCTCTCTCTCTCCTCTCGTTCGCCTTACAATCTGCTCGTTCCCTCGCTCTCAACGGCGCGGCAGGTGCTCCCGGCCTCCCCCAGCTGGACAGTTGCTGGAGTCCTTATGGCTGACTACGGGAGACGAAGTGGACGGAGAGGGAAGGAGGGAGGGAGTCAATAGAAGTTCATTAAGAAAGTCTTTCCCTGAGATTAGCTAAGGTTCACGATGTCAAAGTTGATATTGTTGTTGTTCTTGTTATTATTACTTATTATTAGTGTGTGTGTGTGTGTGTGTGTGTGTGTGTGTGTGTGTGTGTGTGTGTGTGTGTGTGTGTGTGTGTGTGTGTGTGTGTGTGTGTGTGTGTGTGTGTGTGTGTGTGTGTGTGTGTGTGTGTGTGTGTGTGTGTGGAAAGACAAAACAAAGAATGTCTGATAACGCGTATGAGAGAGAGAGAGAGAGAGAGAGAGAGAGAGAGAGAGAGAGAGAGAGAGAGAGAGAGAGAGAGAGAGAGAGAGAGAGAGAGAGAGAGAGAGAGAAATGGAGGAAGATTGGAAAAAGACGAATGATACCATAGTTTATTCATGGAGGAGGAGGAGGAGGAGGAGGAGGAGGAGGAGGAGGAGGAGAAAGACGAGGAGGTCAAGGGAAAGGGTGAGGTCGAAGAGAATCAGGTAAAGGAAGAGATAAAAGAGAGTAAATGAAAAGAAAATAAGGAAATGAAAGACGGGGGGAGGAGGAGGAGGAGGAGGAGGAGGAACACAAAGAATTACAAACGATTACAAAGAATTACAAGTAGCATAGACATTTTATTTCTTCACTATGTTGTTTTCTACATTACATTAGTTACTAGTTAAAGAAGACTTCTCCCCACCCACCCACCCATCCCTACAAATAGAAAAATTAAAGACAAATAATAAAAAATACGAGACTGAAAAATAAAATAATAAGATGATGCTGATGATAATAATAATAATAGTAGTAGTAGTAGTAGTAGTAGTAGTAGTAGTAGTAGTAGTAGTAGTAGTAATAAACGTTTATGACCACAACGAGAGAGAGAGAGAGAGAGAGAGAGAGAGAGAGAGAGAGAGAGAGAGAGAGAGAGAGAGTGTGTGTAGAACGTCTTATAATGAAACTCACACTGTCAATCTCTCTCTCTCACTCTCTCACTCACTCACTCAATCACTCGCTCACTCCCCGAAGCGTGCAGGAGAGCGGCGGGAGATCCTTTCACCACTCGCACACCTCACGTCGTTAACAATATCCTGCACTCCCACGCTCCTGCACCCTCCGCCTCCCCTCACTCTTGCCAGGAGATGCCACAAAGAACACGAAAATAAAATGAATAAAAACTGGATGAAAATAAATCTATAACAACAACAACAACAATATCAAATCTCTCTTTGTAAAATATAGACGATTGGAATCCATAACCAGTTCCTTCATAAAGTATTGACTCCCTCCTTCTTTCCTTCATCTTTATTCCTTCGCAAAGTATTAAGGCTGATAATGTAACGCCCTTCTATCCTATACCATAAATAAAGGATAAACTTCCGCAAATAATATAAACTCTTAAAGTCTCCAAATGAAAAGAGTATCAAGGAAAAGATGGCTGAATGTAAGGAAAACACGAGTATAACCCAATTCCCTGGTGCTGAAAAATAAAATATATCAAATGCCAGTTCTTTCTAAACGCTAAAAAGTTCCCCTTAAAATTACGAGTCGAAATTATGTAAGGAAAACACGAAAGCATAATCCAATTCCCTGGTACAGAAAAATAAAATTTAAAAAAATCAAATGCCAGTTCTTTCTAAACGCTAAAAAGTTCCCCTTAAACTTACGAGTCATAAAGTTAATGAAAGGTTGGAGATATAAACACATGTAAGTCTTCCCTAAATTTGCAACAGAAAACGAGGCTAAGTATAGTATCGGTTTCCCTCTTGCCACTGATAATAGCAATCCTTTGAGCACCGCGGCACAGATTTCATTGCATTCTGGAGGTTATTAGAGAATTGCATCAAGTTGAGAATTATACTTTTCATTATCAAAGGGTTACGTTACCCACTTACCCAACACAAATGTATCTTAACCCTTTCACTCCTGTTTCCTTGATTACTAATCCCTCTAAGATATCTTTACTTCTTCTACACCCACTTCCAATCATTATCTGGGTAGAAATTGCGAAATATATTCTTTTTAATCCCCTTCTTTCCTGTACAAGTTTATAAAGGTTCTTTGCATTGCTTCCAGCGCTTTTAATTGTTTCATATTGCAGTTAAAGGGTTTAACACACACGACTAACCATGGAGGGATGTTATCAAGATTTGAAGGCTGTCCGTAGCATAGAATTAAGTATTTTTTTAATTAAACAAAACATAAGGATACCTATTGCATATCATTCTTGCATTCCACCAATAACAGAACAATTAATACAAGAAAATATACAGATAAACAGGAAAAGACGGATGAAGAAATATTAATGAAGGGAATGAAAACAAGACAAAGAAAAATATTGTCCCTTGCTTCGTGTTTGTGTAATTTGAACATCTCTCGTCAAAAGCTGTATGACTTATTCCGGCTCGCCTTTAACCTTTTGTCTAAGTCTTCTTTTTCTTTCAACAACTGGAGTTTATATTCTAGATTTTCTCTCACCTAGTTTTTTTTTTTTTTTCCCTCAGCAGGCGTTGTTAGTATTCCATAGATTCCAACTCGCTGTAACTTTTTTTCCCTCCTCAAACAGTGGCGTTAATATTTCATAGTGTTTATTGTTCTTTTCGAAAAATAGCGTTAGTATTCGAGGGATTTATACTTTTGTTTATTTTTTTTTTCCTCAGCAGGTGGAATAAGTGTTTCGTCTATCCCTATTTATCTGGCAATACTATATGAAAGATTCCTACTTCTCTTTTTCCTCAACAGGTGGCGTTAGCGCTTGGCAGATTTCTACTTTTCTCCTTTTTTTCCTCTACAGGTGGTGATTGTGCCTGATAATTTCCTTCTTATATTTTTCCTCAAAAGTTGGCGTTAGTGCTTTAATCTCTCTCTCTCTCTCTCTCTCTCTCTCTCTCTCTCTCTCTCTCTCTCTCTCTCTCTCTCTCTCTCTCTCTCTCTCTCTCTCTCTCTCTTAAAAGATGGTGACAGTATTTGACAGTCCAACTTCTTTCTTCACCAGATAGAAATGATGTTTAACAGATTCAAACTCCTCTTCCCCCAACAGGTGGCGTTAGTGTTTGACAGGTTCCTCCTCGCCTGCTTCCTGCTCTCCACTGTCATCGCCACCACCACCATCCTCTTCTCCTCACCTCATGGTCCCTGACGCCCCCCAGCCGCCGCCCACCCGAGTCCCCGTCAGTAGCAATCCCCAGGGGCAGCCAGGAAGCAACCACTCCCCCAGGTACGTGTATTAAGTGTATTATTCACTCTAACTTGGCGAGTAAGCCCCTCCCCTCTCGTGTGATTTGGTGCATGTCATTGGTTGTTTTGCGGGGAAGGGGCGTGATTGGCTGAGGCAGGAGGGATGCGCTGGTTCATTTGGTCGGATTTGTAAAGGTTTCGATCCCTTATTTAATTAAAGGGAAAGGTTTCTGGGAGTATTAAGTGGAAGGGAATATTACGAGATAGAGAGAGAGAGAGAGAGAGAGAGAGAGAGAGAGAGAGAGAGAGAGAGAGAGAGAGAGAGAGAGAGAGAGAGAGAGAGCAAATCATCAGAATCTACTCAGTCAATATCCTCTAGTCCATAGCTGTAACCTATTTCTCTCTCTCTCTCTCTCTCTCTCTCTCTCTCTCTCTCTCTCTCTCTCTCTCTCTCTCTCTCACAAAGGCCTCCAGATCAAGCCCTCTGTCCACTCTCTCTTTTGTTCCTCTCTCGCCAAAGACTCAGCTGGATTCCTCTCTCACTATCACACACACACACACACACACACACACACACACACACACACACACACACACACACACACACACACACACACACACACACACACACACGCACACAGACATTCTTTCCTTTATTTGCCACCCTCTCTGTCCTTTTGTTCCTTCATATCTTTTTTTTTTTTGTTCTCTCTCTCTCTCTCTCTCTCTCTCTCTCTCTCTCTCTCTCTCTCTCTCTCTCTCTCTCTCTCTCTCTCTCTCTCTCTCTCTCTCTCTCTTTCCTTTCTTCTATTCTTCTATTCTTCATTCCTCGGTCCTTGTGTCCCTTGTTATTTATATTTTGTTTACTGTCGTTCTTTCTTTTCTTCCGTATAGTTTTTTGTTATTTATGTATTTAATTTCAGCTAATTCTTTTCTTGCTTCTTCCTCTCTCTCTCTCTCTCTCTCTCTCTCTCTCTCTCTCTCTCTCTCTCTCTCTCTCTCTCTCTCTCTCTCTCTCTCTCTCTCTGTCTTATTCTTTATTTTTCATGTACAGTTTTCTACTATTTATGTTATCTCATCTTTAATGTACTTCTTGCTTCCTTTTCTCGTTTATTTATTTATTTTTTTAATATGGTTTTGTTATGTATTTAATTTTTACCCTAGTTCTTTCTTTTTTTCCTTTCTTCGCTTTCTTTTTTGGTTCTTTTTCACGTTTATAATTTATGTAGCGTCTCCAATCTGTTTCAATTAATTTCCTTGTATTTCTTTTTTTTTCAGTCGCTTCCTGTTCTGTTGTCTCCCACGTTTCTTACTTCCTGTATTCTTAGATTCGTCCTTTTTTTTATGATCCCCCAAGATTTTCTCCTTCCTTTTCCTCTCGTTAAAAAAAAAAATCCTCTACGTAAAAAACATTTCTTTTCTTCCTTTCCTCTTCATAAAAAAATACTTCTCTTTATTCTAAATCAAAAACCTGTATTTCTTCTGCCTCTTCTTTCATTCCACTTAAAGAAAGCACTAATTTGTCTTTCCTCTAAATAAAAAAATACATTTCTTCTTTTCCTCTCCATGGAAAACAAAACTACTCTTTTCTTTCTTCTAAATCAAAAAACACTCCATCTCTTCCTTTTCCTCCCTCCCCAAACGCTCCTTTCTCTCCTCCAGCCCCCAACATCCGCCCACCTTTCCTCTCCATCAAAAAACTCTTCTTCCTCTTCCTCCTCCTCCTCCTCCTCCTCCTCCTCCCCAGCGGGTCAGTCACGCACCGAGGCTTCCATTCCCGGTCATCATTTTGCAGGCAGGAGTCAGTCAGGAATTCCCAAAGAGCGCAAGTGATGAGGCTTCGCATAGAGTGATTGAGGTACTGGCGCGCTCTCTCTCTCTCTCTCTCTCTCTCTCTCTCTCTCTCTCTCTCTCTCTCTCTCTCTCTCTCTCTCTCTCTCTCTCTCTCTCTCTTATGTATCTATTTGCCAATCCATTTATCTGTATGTTTAATTATCTATCTATCTATCTATCCATGTACGTGTGTGAGTGTTTGTAAAAGGAATAAAAGATTAAAGTTACTTATTTTTTTCGTCTTTTTCTTACTGTACTGATGCAATAATATAACAAACAACTCTCTCTCTCTCTCTCTCTCTCTCTCTCTCTCTCTCTCTCTCTCTCTCTCTCTCTCTCTCTCTCTCTCTCTCTCTCTCTCTCTCTCTCTCTCTCCTTTCTTTACGGCACGGACTAGAAAGTGATAAACAAAGTTAGTCCTTCAAACTTTTCCTTCCTTCTTTCTTTCTCTTTTCTTTTCTCTTTTTTTGCCTCATATCATTTTTCATTTATACTCTCTTTAAAGGATGGCGTGAAAATAATAATAAAAAAAATCACCGAGGGAAGGCACGCACCCACTCCCCGGGTAATATGTTGTCCTGCGTGCAAAGTGAAATTTTCCTTGCCCTGTAGTGAAGAAGCCAAGCCCGTGTACAGAAACACTTAGCTCTCTCAACATGACTATTCTCAAAGGCCCCAGAGATGGTTAGCCGGGTTGTCGAGAGTGTTTCTCTTGTTAAGCGTGTAGAAATCTTGGTGATATGTCACTAGAAGCAAAAAAAACAGCTTTAAAAAACAGTGCAACTTCAACTAAAGGCTTTTGAAAGCAGTGGAGATGCTGCGCAGAAATTTAAGTACTGGCAATGAAAGTGGAATGTGGAACTAAACTTTTGTAGTGTAATAAAAAAATAGTTTGAGTGGATGAATTTGACAATACAGGAATAATTGAACGAGAGACCGGGTTTGTGCGGGTACTGCCAATGACAAGGAAAGAGAAATTAGAGAAATTAAACTTGTGTAGTGTAACAGGATAACAACAATGAATAAGTGTATGACCTTACAATACAGAAGGATAAGATGATGATAAAAAGAGTGAAGGGCTGCACTTAAAATATAAAAGTGAATGAGGATCTGAGCTTAACAATACAAAGGTGTGAATGAAGACGTACAATAAAGAAAATTAAAGACGTGCTGTACTTACAATAAAAATGTGAGTGAGGAGATAAACTTATAATGAAAAAAATAAATAAATGAGGGAATACTTATCATAATGGTGAACGAAGAGCAGCACTTGGAATTTAAAATGCGAATAAAGACTTGCAACTTTCAACTTCCAATAAAAAAAAAAGAAAAAGAAAAATTTACAATAAAGTGAGAGAAGACTTAAATTTACAAAAAAAAAAAAGAAGGAGAAAAACAAACTTACAATAAAGTGAATGAAGAAACTGTTTACCTTCCTTTTAAAAGTGAAAAAAATAAAACACACAAAAAATAAATAAATAATAAAGACTTAAAATGAAACTAAACGAGTGTAACCTTACCACCATTAGAGAGAGAGAGAGAGAGAGAGAGAGAGAGAGAGAGAGAGAGAGAGAGAGAGAGAGAGAGAGAGAGAGAGAGAGAGAGAGAGAGAGAGAATCTAAAAATATAATATATGATAAACTTCGTGCATGAAAATTAATATCAAACCAGTGGGAGACGAGGAAGAAGACGAGGAGGAGGAGGAGGAAGAGGAGGAAGAGGAGGAGGAGGAGGAGGAAGATATATTGCGACTCACGGCAGCTCCTCTCTAATATTTCCACGCTCCAATAACCTGCGTAATATTTTGGATAATCAGCGAAGTAGAGCATTCAGCGCCAACGCATCACTCTCTCTTCCTCCTCCTCCTCCTCCTCCTCCTCCTGCAGTGCGATTCAAGTTAAATATAAGCGCAAATCCAGCAACGCGATTTAAATAATTCCGCCAAGTATTTACATGTCGCCAACTCGAAAAGCGTTGGTATTCCATGAGGAGGAGGAGGAGGAGGAGGAGGAGGAGGAGGAGGAGGAGGAGGAGGAGAATGGTAGAATAGGATACTTGACTTAACATGCCAACGAGTGTCCTAGGACGAGGTAACCAAGAAGAGGAAGAAGAACAAGAACAAGAACAAGAACAAGAACAAGAAGAACAAGAAGAAGAATAAGAAAAGAAGAAAGAGGAGAAGAAAGAGGAGGAGAGCAAGAAAAAGGTGAAAAGAAGAAGAAGAAGAAGAAGAAGAAGAAGAATAAGAAGAAACAAGAAAATGAAGACGAAGAAAATGAGGAGATGATAATGCAGGAAAGGTGGAGATGGAGATAATAATAATGATGATGATGATAATACATTAGATTAAAAATAAATAAAGATAGAAGGAAAACTTAAAATAAAGGAAACAACGATTTTTTTTTATTTTGACCTGTTTTTACTTGTGTGTGTGTGTGTGTGTGTGTGTGTGTGTGTGTGTGTGTGTGTGTGTGTGTGTGTGTGTGTGTGTGTGTGTGTGTGTGTGTGTGTGTGTGTGTGTGTGTGTGTGTGTGTGTGTGTGTGTGTGTGTGTGTGTGTGTCCGTACCGAGAGAAAGTAATTAAAATATGCTTGACATGAAATGATTACTTTATAATTAATCGCTCCCCGTTCGTTCCTTCCCTCGTGCACAGCATACATACTTACAGCTTAAAACATACTTAAAACTTTGTGTCAGCTCCTCAAACCAACTTTCCCATCCCTTGACGTGCCTCAAGAATCTGAGACATACACACACACACACACACACACACACACACACACACACACACACACACACACACACACACACACACACACACACACACACACACACATTGAAAGATTGCCATAATTCTTCGTTATTTTTGTTATAAGCTGCATTACAGTTAATATACAAAGTACCTTAAGTTTGTATGTTTGGTCCATTAAAAATATACAGTAAAGCCATTGACCAGCAGAGGCAGGAATCACCAGAAAAATTACTAGTCCTTAATGTATTATATTTGTAAGCGTGGGGAGATGCGCTGGAAGGCAGCTGATCACCATACAGGCAAAAACTACTGGGAAAATTGTGGGTTTCCTCAAAAGGAGAGGTAATGAAAATACGTGGAAATTAAAGAATTTATTGTAATGTGCATGGAATTTCACTTGGAAATACTCTTTTATTGAATGATGTTTCCTGGAAGTGAAGTTGTCATCTGCAGCAGGAAAAATAATATATATGATTTTTTTTTTTTTTTTTCAATGATAATTCTGAATAAAGTTCGAGCCAGAAACACGCTACCTGAGGAACTCATAATTTTCTCTGTGTTTTGTGCCTGTGTGTAGACCAATTCCCTTATAGTAAATTTTTCCATGCACCAAACATATTACTTCAAGGATTCCCATGACTTCCCCACTGGTATTTGCCTGCATGCTGAGTAACTGCTTAATAACACGTCTTTCCACGCGCCTATATACCCTAGCGAATTCTACAATTTCACGCATACCACAACAAGAGAGGAGAAGAAAAACAAAACATTAACCTGCCACATGCAAATATTTTCCATAAAGTTTGTCTACTTAAAATCTCGTGCATTATCCTGGTCGTGTTTACCGAAACTGCATCTGGAAAACTGGAAACAACAACATTATCAATAAAACATATTAAAACCTGCGGGATTTCGGCTAGAAGAGCGGTAACCCCACAGATTTAAGCTTCCGAGGTGAACCGTACACGCACTCGAATACACTTTAATAAGAAACCGAATTTATTCTGATCCCAAATAGACAGAACCAAAATATTATCCCCGCTTAAATATTCATACTTTCCCTGACCCGATAATATCTTTGGCGCTGCGGAAAATTTTCTCGTGCTGTGTGTGTGTGTGTGTGTGTGTGTGTGTGTGTGTGTGTGTGTGTGTGTGTGTGTGTGTGTGATCGTGAAACAGACAGCAATCAAACAACATGCCTCAGGAATTTTCACTTTTCTTGTGTGTGTGTGTGTGTGTGTGTGTGTGTGTGTGTGTGTGTGTGTGTGGGTGGGTGGGTGTGTGTGTGGGTGATCGTGAAACAGGACAGCAATCAAACAACATGCCTCAGGAATTTTCACTTTTCTTGTGTGTGTGTGTGTGTGTGTGTGTGTGTGTGTGTGTGTGTGTTCTAAACATTTCTCACATTCAAAATACACACATACGACTCTATATGAATGAACAGAACCAATATTCACAGTTGAAATATGTCTAAAAAACTCTCTCTCTCTCTCTCTCTCTCTCTCTCTCTCTCTCTCTCTCTCTCTCTCTCTCTCTCTCTCTCTCTCTCAGATGACAGAAGGGCGAGACAAGATATTGAGAGAGACGCACCACCACCACCACTACCACCACCGGAACAAGAGGATCCTCAACCACCACCACCACCACCAAGAACACGAAGACGAAGCCACAGCCACCTAGATCTTTCGAACGCCTCCAGGACCGTGTTCGTTGTAATTACCGTTTTAGGACTGAGGAGGTTAATTTTGTTTAGTATGAAAGGATGGAAGAATAAAGAGCACATGATTAAGTACTACTAGACTGCGTGGTGGGAGTGGACAGAACGTTTGAATATGTGTAAATCTTGTTATTCTTTTCATTATTGTAATAGTTTTGCTGTGAGAACGTGTAATCATTGTCTTTATTGTTATTATTATTATTATTATTATTATTATTATTATTATTATTATCATTATTATTATTAGTCATCGTCATCATCATTATTGTCAGTCACGCATTCTCTCTCTCTCTCTCTCTCTCTCTCTCTCTCTCTCTCTCTCTCTCTCTCTCTCTCTCTCTCTCTCTCTCTCTCTCTCTCTCTCTCTCTCTCTCTCTCTCAATAAACATGAAGAAGCAACACACACACACACACACACACACACACACACACACACACACACACACGAGTTCAAAGATGCCATAATTATTTTCTCTTCCCCGGGTGACTGAAATGTTATGCGGTGTCGCTTCAAAAATTCAACTGATATAAGAGAGAGAGAGAGAGAGAGAGAGAGAGAGAGAGAGAGAGAGAGAGAGGAGAGAGAGAGAGGAGAGAGAGAGGAGAGAGAGAGAGAGAGATTAATTACTAATGGTCTGGGAATGCGAAGGACACACAACACATAATTACATAATACACATCAAACAAAGAATTCTCTCTCTCTCTCTCTCTCTCTCTCTCTCTCTCTCTCTCTCTCTCTCTCTCTCTCTCTCTCTCTCTCTCTCTCTCTCTCTCTCTCTCTCTCTCTCTCTCTCGCACAAGAAGCAGAAATGTCATATATTTTTCTCCACAACAATTAAAAAAAAAAAGCACAGATCAAAAATAAACAAGTAAATAAATAAACAAATAAATATTTGGGGTGGCTATTTCATGTATGTAAGTGTGTCTGTCTGTTTGTCTGTCTGTCTGTCTGTCTGTGCCTGTCTGTCTGTTCGTCTGTCTGTATCGTGAAGTGTTTGACAATGGTATATATTTTTACAATAAACTACCCTGTATTAATCTGTTCTTTAATTTTATGCCTGCAAATATTTAGACTCATTTCAAGGTGAGATATTAAGGACAGGTATTTTATTTTGTTTTATTTTATTACGTAAATTTAATTGTTATAGAAAAGATACTTGTGTGTGTGTGTGTGTGTGTGTGTGTGTGTGTGTGTGTGTGTATGCAAAAGATAAAGAACAAGCGTTTCGAATACAATCCTACGTACGTACACAGAAAAATACGCAGGCGTACATCAATACCTAAACACACACACACACACACACACACACACACACACACACACACACACACACACACACACACACACACACACAATAAATAAAGAAAAAACACACACCCTGCATCAAACATAGAATTTTAACCTTTACAGAGAGAGAGAGAGAGAGAGAGAGAGAGAGAGAGAGAGAGAGAGAGAGAGAGAGAGAGAGAGAGAGAGAGAGAGAGAGAGAGAGAGAGACATTGCTCACTCTCACCTCTGTTTACCTTTTCGGACACAGCAAACACTCATGCAAAATACTCGAAAACACGAACAGCTGTCGAAATGATGACTAACTAGGAGGAGGAGGAGGAGGAGGAGGAGGAGGAGGAGGAGGAGGAGGAGGAGGAGGAGGAGGACAAAGAGGTAGCAGCAGCAGCAACGGCGACAGTAGCAGTAGTGGTAGTAGACGTTGATATAGAAAAGTAGCACTAGCAGCAACAGTAGTAGTAGTAGTAGTAGTAGTAGTAGTAGTAGTAGTAGTAGTAGTAGTAGTAGTAGTAGTAGTAGTAGTAGTAATAGTAGTAGTAGTAGTAGCACCATCACCATCACGAGCAGGAGCAGCAGCGGGAGAGGAGTTGGTGGGAGATAAATGTAGCATACGGGGAGGAAGCTGGAGGCAGAGTAGGAGGAAGCGTAGAAGGTCAGGCAGGTCACAAGGGACTTAGGAGGGAGCGGCGCTGGGGGAGGAAGGGCATGTGTTGTCAAATAAAATGGTAACACGAGGCAGTGGTGTTGAAAGTAATAGGATGTGTGATGCTGACTTTAATCGGATGAGAGAATTCTAGTGCGTTTTGTGTCTTTACTCAAACGTGCATCCTTTCATGCCTTGCAGTTACATATACAGGAGACGTACGTGTGTGTGTGTGTGTGTGTGTGTGTAGTTTAACGTTACATGCATTAGTTCAAATACTTCATACAAAAGACCAATTCTAACTGCACACATATCACGGAGACAAACTGCTGCAGAGAGAAATTAAGTTATAAATAAATGCATGTAAAAGCAAATGCAATTCTTCAGAAAGTTATTTACGAATTAATTAAGGGGCCATTAATATTAATCCATTTGTGGTAAATAATATACTAAGCTATGTTTTTCGGTACTAAAAATGAGTGTTTGTGTTTACGCGTCACTGGTCACAGTAAACAACACGTACACACAACACACACGTAGCACTGCTTTAGTACCATTGGCAACACTGACACATGCGAGGCTGTTTTCAGTGTTAGTTCTGCTTGCAAAGGTGTCACGGGCAGGTATTGGAATTCTTTTAAGTTGAGGTATTGTAATTGAGTTAAATGGAGATGCGAATTTAAAAAGAACAAGAAAACGGTAAGAAGGCATAAGGTCTACATGTGGTTTTTCTTGTATAATGCCGCAAACAAATTACTCGTATCGGTTTTCCGTTTCACTTAACATGCCTGACCGTGAAGCTCTGTCATCTTATGTTTTTGCACTAACAGCCTGCCACGTAAATATATTCAAGTCATCTTTCACCAGATTTGAACATATGAACTATGTATACTGTATAGTTAAAACGCACCTCTCCCTATTCCATGTACTCCATGTGAAAAATATATGAAAGTACGTTTATAATAAAAGTAGGCAAGATAATATTGATGAGTGGTAAGGCAACATCTCTACTATCTACTCAACACAGGCTGGGACATAGGGAACACTCACCGAGCCTCTAGACTGGGACGTAGGGAACACTCACCGGGCCTCTGAAGAATGCGAGCCTTGATGGCCAGACGCTGGGTTATCTTGGACACAAGCAGAAAAGTTTTTTTCACTCACTCCCACTCTACATAATGTTTTCTCTCAAAGTTCTTTGATCTGCTGGTTACCTCCTTACAAATGACAAATCTAGACTTTCAGCAACTCAATGACTTAACCCTTTCACAGAAGGGTAATTGTTTTTTTTCTAATGGGCTATAAAATTATTTAATACACTGCTGTAAAACAAGAATAGGAGGTTAATTCTGTCCTTACAAACAGGCTACAAAAGTATTTAATACACTGGTATAAGAATGAGAAAATGAAGTTAATTTTGTCTTTACCTATAGGCTACAGAACTATTAATACGCTGTGGTACAAATATAAGCGTTTAAAAGCTGCCGTGAATTATGTGAAATGAGTTGCGTCAGAGGTTAGGCTTGACAGAAAATAACGCAAAGGAAATGAGTTAGGAAGGTTACTCAACTGCCGGTGGTGACTGCATCCTGCACGGCCACTGCTTGGTACGTACACCACCCTCACTTGCTCTCCCGTCACCATCCACCGCCATCAGTATACAGTCGCTATCCACATTCCTCCTCCCGTCACTGCCATCACTTTACTCGTGCTGTTCACCTTCCTTCTTCCGTCACCGCCATCCATTATCACATCACAGCTGCTATCCACATTCCTTTCCCTGTCACCTTCATCACGTCACTCTTATCGCCGTCCAACTTCCCTCTCCCGTCACCGCCACCCACCACATCACATCACCCGTGCTGTGGCTCACCATCCCTCTCTTGTCACCGTCATCCACCACCATCACTATTATTGTTTCTCTGTCCTCGCTTCCACACTCACCCCTAAAACACGTGGAAGTTTTAAGGCACATTTTCTAATCTTTGCCCTCTCGTTCTCTGTGTCGCTCTGTCCACTATCAACAATAATGATAATGGAGTAGAGTTTCATTTTCCAGCGATTCTGAGTAATTTCCTCTCACTTCTAATACATTTACGAACATATTTTCCTTGTACATGATCTCTCGTACATTCCATAACGCTCCACGCCGCCAGCATCGAGAGGAATGAGAGAATCTATCTGGTTAACACTATCTTTGTCACAGTAAGTACTTTTCTCGATGTGCTTTCTCCTGTGCCTCACTCCTTGTCTTCAGTGAGAAAGCTAGAGACTTAATTTTCTTGGTCAACACTGAAAAAGAACACCAAATGGTCCACTTCTCTCTGCTCACCTCACCCAGCTTCCCTCTGCGTCTGGTAACTCACCAGGCCTCAAACCAATTTGAACCCAACAGAGATGCCAACATGTCCGAGTGAGTATTGGTTTAAAAATTTTCCCGTATGTAACCGAGTGAATAACCCATTTAAGGATGTGCCCCTATCTAATGTTAATGTACACAGGACTAATTCAAACCACATATCTTAGCGTTAAGTAAGTTAGGGGGAGTTTTCTGTCTCGGGTTCTTTTGCCCGAGACACGCTTACAAACCACGAGTCAGCTGTTCGAAGCGGAGAGCGAGAGAAGTCTATTGTTGCACGCTCTCTCTCTCTCTCTCTCTCTCTCTCTCTCTCTCTCTCTCTCTCTCTCTGTTATACACGGATCCAAGTATTTCCATATACTTTTGAAAAACCAAGGTCATGACTTTCTGAGGAGCTCTGGGATATTACTACTACTACTATTACTGTAATGACCCATACATAGATCACCCACAATCCCCGTGACACTGTAGCATAAATTCGGCTGCAGCAAAACTTCTGCCTGTCACCTTCTACCTGACGCAGGCTGTTGTTTTCCCGTGATTGATTAAACACCCTTGAAACTAAGCCTTGATGACCTGCCCCACCTGGTCCATCCCTCCCCATTCCCATGATCAGTGGAAGGATCAGTGCGTACCCCTTTCCTTTTCGCAACCACCATCACCAGCCTCTCTCCTCTTAATCCCTTCCAATACTTCTTCCACCTTCCCAGTTCCTTCCATCCGGCCCACCACCACCGTTACCACCACCACCTCCTCCTCTATTTTTTAATTAGTATTTCCGCTATTACCTCCTCCAATCCCCTTATCTTCCTCCCTCCTACATTTCCCTCTCTTCCTCCTCCACCTCCACTATCCTCCACCACTACCACCATCACCACCTCCTCTTCTCTACATCCCCTCTCCTTTTCCCCACCCCCACCTCTACCTTGAGCCTCCATACCAATTCCTCAGTATATCAATGTTCTGTTTTGTGGCTGTGCTCTTGTTTAAGTTAACACAAGCGAGTCCAGCCTGGTTTGAGGAGATAAAGTACTTATGATATAAACTGATATATAAAAATAATAAAATATTCTTGTATACATAACTATTTCAGCGTTTTATTTCAACAAGTTTCAAGAGATTCGTGGATGATGCTAATATTTTCAAGTGGGTTTGTAGAATTCCAGTGATAGTATAACAAGAATTCTGCGTCATCAGTAGGTAAAAACAGCCACAAGCAGAGCACCTGACTGATACGTGGTCTTTGGAAACAGTCCTGGTGAAAGAATGATTTTTAAAGAACACTGGTCTTCGTGTTGGATCCTCAAGTAATCCCTTTCCCCTCCACTCACTATCTGCAGGGAACATTCATCCCATGTGAGTTTCTTAATTAATGCTGCAAATTTTTACCTGTCTTGTATGTATTGATATCAAGACACGGTATGTTATGTGGACTACAAATGAATATATATTTGCCTATAATTAGTATTGGGATTGTTACATATAGTTTTATATTTCAGGTTTAATTAATTAGTCTAAAAATTGCTGCGGTCAATAAACTATGTCTGTCTATCCATCTAGTGTATCTATCTGGATTCTTCAGGAAATGGAGATATGGACCTTATTCTTACTTCAGGTTATCATTAGAAACTCGTCACACTGAACGATAATGTTTTATTGAGAAAGAACTTAAAATTAACGTTTGATCACAACCACACACAGATTCCTGATTGGTTGTCAAGCGATAATGTAATGAAGAAGTGAGTGTGTGATTACTGTGACGTAATACAACAAAACTATGATAAATACATAACAATGAAAACCACCTACCTGCGCACACACACACACACACACACACACACACACACACACACACACACACATACACACACATCACTATCCCATTACTTTTAACTTGAAATCGTAAACTTGAAGACAGACAAAATATAAAAATCTTGACAACTCATCTCTCGTTTTCTGCGAACTGCATACCTGAAGAAAGAAGGGAGGACGAGGAGGTAGAAAAGAGAACGACAGAGAGAGAGGACAACTGATAACTGCGTGTGAGAGAACAGAATACAGGAACAATTGAGCAATGAACGACTAATTGACTGATGGAAAAAGGCTCAGCAACAAAGAAACCATTTAGTGAAGAGGAAAAGATGGAAATTGTAACAGATCATGAAAGAACTAAAATTGATGTTAAAATAGTATTAGTGTTGAAACTAATGTTAACTATCTAAGCTTCACTTCCTCCTCCATCTGAAACATTGATGACAGACACACCCCCAGCATTCTCCGCCGGCCTCTCCGTGGTGTTGTCTGGAAGGTTAGTGGTGTTAGTAGTAGTAGTAGTAGTAGTAGTAGATGTTATTATCAACTATTTTACTACCAAGGCAGTTAGTAGTAGAGTAGTAGTAATGACAGTAGTAGTAGTAGCAGTAATAATAGTAGTAGTAGTAGTAATAGTAGTAGTAGCAGATGTTATTATGTCTTTCCTACACATGAATAAGCACAAGGGAGTCTAAGAAGCCAGGAATCCTACACGTGGCAGTCCCTGTATGAAACAAAACAGCAGAACGCATCTCAATCACTTCTCTACCCCACAAAACACAGACGATCCACCTCACCTGGACTGTAAGCGATGTTCTCGAAGCTGAGCCGCTGGTTGGACCCTCTCAGTCTCTTGGGGTTCTTCTGCACGTAGGTAAAGCCCACGAAGCCCATTGCTGCCACCACGAAGAGCACGGCGATGACGATACCCGCTATGCCGCCCCCGCTCAGCTTACCTGCAGCCAATCAGTCATTCAGTCTTCGCTTCATAATACACAATAAGCTGTACACACACTCAAAATATCGTTACACATTTAGCACGAAACAAACTAACACGAGCGACGGATCCATCGATAACAGGCTAGTCATGTTGGTATCCCTGCTTGTGTTAATACAGCTGCATCTGCATGAATTAAGTGAGCGTCACTCGTATATGAAGCAATAGGATTTTAGTTGCCAGAGTAACGCTTCATGAAATAGGAGGAACCTTAGTCGAACTTGTAGGACCAATGTAACGGCACTCTCTCTCTCTCTCTCTCTCTCTCTCTCTCTCCTTACCTGAGCTTCCACCACCGCCTCCTGGCTTCTTGGTCGTGGTGTGTACTGGCGGGATGTCTGTTGGTTCCTGAACTGAAATAATGAAAAGAAAACAGGACATAAATACGTTTGTCTGCCTCGGCCGTGTTATTCCTGGGTACGTGATCTCTCTCTCTCTCTCTCTCTCTCTCTCTCTCTCTCTCTCTCTCTCTCTCTCTCTCTCTCTCATCCATCCTTCTTTTTTCCGTCTTTCATCTTCACTTCCTCCTCTTCGTTCAGTTTTATCTCTCAAACTCACACATTGACTGGCTCTCTCTCTCTCTCTCTCTCTCTCTCTCTCTCTCTCTCTCTCTCTCTCTCTCTCTCTCTCTCTCTCTCTCTCTCTCTCTCTCTCTCACTTTTGGGGGTTTTGCAGACGTAATAGCGCGACACTAAGCAATCCACGTCGTTCCATCGGCCGGTCTTCACCACCGCTTCTGTGCACTTCTCCCCGTGGCTGTTCGGTTCATCCTTCATCCAGTACACGAAGTCTAGACCGGTGCCATCCGTCCATTTCTCGCCTGAGCAATGGAATGGAGAGTTTGAAGTATAGAGATAACAACTGACTAAGTGGTACATCCTAAGTAGGGCAAAGTGTTGAGGTAGTCATGTTGATTTTCGTTGTGCAGTCTGTTCAACCCTGTAGCGGCACGCCCGAACACTTTTTTATTGTGAACTGAAGATTGGGTGCCACAAAAATAAGAGAGAAAAAAACTAAATTACCACTACAAAAACAAAAAGTGTAGTGAGAGAGTTCTAGTGTTATTAATCTAGTTTTATTTTTATCCTTTCTCGGTAGCTCAGATTAGATAGATAGACAGACAGATAGATAAGGCTGGAAAGCAATCAAGCAAAGTAAACGTGTCCTCAGTGCTATGATTCAAGGACTTTGAAGAGGTGCTGCAGCTGCCAACATCTATTTCAGTCAGTTCCTTGTTTGAGTGTCTCCACAACGCCCACTGAGTCTTGCCCGCTGTAGCTCCAATGAAGCCGATCAGAAAAGGCTTATTACATCACTCTATGTACACTCTATGTACAAAAGATCTCTCAACAGGATTATAAAGCAGCCGTTTCTTCAACTTTCTAGATGACTTACCATTCTCCGATTCAAGAAGGCCGATCCAGAAGGGTTCATTATGGTCCTGCATGTGAAGCCTTATCAGTTTCATTTCATCATTTGAATGTACGGAGGCGAGGTTTGCGTTCTCCTGCATGCAGCTGTGGGGGGAAGGGAAGCATGAGTGAGCAGCAAGGAATGAGGCGATGGTGTCCTGTGTGAGTTAAGATTACGGAACAAGCGTGGCGTTACGTACATCATGTTGGCTTCGGACCACTTCTGGGTTTCGTTGGAAAATAAGTAACAGTACCCGCCATTGAGGTCCACCCAGCGGTTGTTGGGGCAGATGCCGGTGACAGGCAGGTCCGGAGTGGGCACCGTCTCTGTAAAGTCATGCCTCACATTACCTTCACCGGATCTCAGTTGATGAAAGCACTTGTGGAACCTATTAGTGATACACTTTGCTACCTTTCGTCCCCATTACGAACTAACTAATACCAAAGTCACTTACGAAAGTTTTAGCAGCGGCAAAACTTCGCAAAATTCATAAATATTGCACTTCATACTCACAATCTGCCATGCATGACGCTACACTCACCGTTAGTGTATTTACACATGAAGGTGTAGGACTGGTCGCACGACTTGGTGTACCAGCTGCCGTGAGTCATGTTCATAATGACACAGCTGTGCTTCACTGGGTTGCCTATTGGCTCCTGATCTCCCCAGTTACTGTAGATCATCGGCCACCCGTCGGACCATTCATACGTGTCAAGGTTCTGGGGGAGACATCGGAGATAGCTAGATTCTGGCTAGACGAAGCCGACCTGGAGGGCAAGGCTGAAGGAACCAGTGTTCTTGATTAAACCAGAAAGCCTTTTGAGAGTGAGTTAATAATCATGGCACTAAATACAAATCCTGTACAAAAATATACTTTATTTACTTTTCAAGGTGACTTTTTGAATGCACGCAAGAACCTGATTCGACGCCAAGCTGGCGGTATGAGGCATTACTTCAAGAGCATCTGGCACAAGCTTATTCTCTCATCATGGCTGTTTTTAAAAGCCACAGAAATGATAAGCCGGGTTCTCAAGAGTGTTTCTCCTATTAACAATGTTAATATACCACTAGATCTTGTTAATAGATCCGTATAGCTTCAACAAGAGCCTTTTGAATATAATGGAGGTGCAGATGTGGAAATGATTCAGAACATGGTCCTATTGACCATGCAAGAGGAACAGGGCGACACAAGCCGAGCCTCCTGTGCTTTACCTTCTTGTTGTTGAGTCCCAGCCAGAAGCTGCTGAAGGCATTCTCCTGCCCCGCCGCCCACACAAAGCTGTCCTCGGCCAAAGTCTCAATGGAAACCAGATGGGCGTTCTCCCCCGTGCAGGTCGCCTCCGCTTCCTGTAGGAGTTTAATTGAATTGTGTCGACGTACTATTGGGAAAACTGTAAGCTGGTGTAAGGAATGCATGGAAAAAGAAAAAGAAACTGAAAACTGTGAACTATTTTAACAGCATAGGAAAGTGTTGATCCTCAGGTAAAAGAAAAGTCGCACAGACACACACAGACACACACACACATACAGAGTTTTGCGCCTCCATCACTCAAACTTAATTAAACCAGGTTAGAGTTTCCTCAATAGTAAATACATACTCGTATCTTACCTAACCTAACTTAACCCAAGCACAGAAACGCCTCACTGTTTGGCACCAAGGACCTAATAATTGTGCTTCTCGTTTCTTCTTTTCTTTTCCCTCATTTCTTCTTTATTCGTTTTTCCTCGCTACGTTTGGTTTCTTAATATATTCTGTAATTCATTTCTTATTCATTTCACTGTTCCACTACGTATGTATGATTAGGAGGACCTGCGTGAAGACTGAAATAAATAACTAAGTAGCATATTCATCCATCCATTTATCTATTTATTTATCTATTTGTTCATCCATCCACCTATCCATCTATCTATCTACCAATCCCATCTCTCAGTCCGCTACAGCAGCCTATTCCTCTCCTCACCTCCCACGTCTTGGCATCAGTGACCGCCCTGTAGCACTCCCCGTTGTAGGCTACGTACTTCTCGTGGGGCGCGGGGCAGTTCACGGTGTGGTGGTCGGGCAGGCTGGGATCTGAGGTGTGACAGGTGAGCATGTAAATGTCGTGCTTCTCTTTTCTATTCTCCTTTCCTTTTTTTTTTTTTCTTTAGGTAATAAGAGCATAAGAACGTAACATAAGAAACATACGCACCTGTTTTCACTATCATCCCTATCCATAAATTTGTTTAATCTTATTTTATAGTCACTTAATGCAATGTCACAACACATTGACCTGTGTTACTGTCACCTGTGTACGTGAGTGAGTACCTTGAGGGACAGGTGAATGAGTAGTACTTTTACCTGTGTTATTGTTACCTGTGTGTGTGAATGAGTATCTTGAGGGACAGGTAAATATGTAGTACTTTCACCTGTGTTATTGTTACCTGTGTGTGTGAATGAATACCTTGAGGGACAGGTAAATATGCAGTGCCTTCACTTATGTTACTGTTACTGTTGCGTGAATAGTTATCTTGGTGTAGATTAAGAGAATAAGAACACCACAATGCAAGAAGAGTAAACTAGTAAACCTAATCTAATATTTATTCAGTTCCTTATCCACAGATTTATCCAGTTTACTTTTAAAAGCTTCCTATTGACTGGGTATTAATGACCAGATATCTAAGTCTATTCCAGTTATCTATCTCTCTGTTTAAGAACCAATTATTTCTTTTTTTTTCTCTTGACTCTGATTTCGTGATGTCTGGACCCATTAAGAGCCCTAAGGATCTTTTCAAATCACCATTGTTATGTTCCCTATGCTACTTGAATATTCTCATTAGTATTACTCATTACTTACTCGTATGCTCGTTAATTTTATTTTAAGGGACAAATAAATGTAATTTCTGTATTTTGAGATCAGTGTGTTTAGATAAGGATTCCACTGTTCTTTATATCCACCCCACTCCCCTTTTGTAATTCTGATAAACTGATAAACTGAGAACGAAAAAAAAGATCAGCGCCAGGTAATGCTGAACACACCTTGAGTCATCATGCATATGGAACCAAACTCGTCGGAGCAGTTGATGTCATTCCAGTGGCCAGTGTCGGTGTTCACCTCCACGCACTCCTCCTGAACAACACACAGAGGCACGTCAGGGTTGAGATACACCAGTGGGCAATGATGAATACAATTGTACTTAAATATACCTGCACTATGTATCGTGATCTTTTTTCATTGATAGAAATAAACAAATACACGCAGGTTAGGAGATATAAATAAAGAAATACGTACAAATAGACAAATAGATACACATATTATTCAAAGACGAGAATAGTATCATACACACATGGAAGCGCCAGGTAGGAGGACAAAGAAACAGGTACCATTAATTAAGGTGAGTAGACAGCATGACGCACCACAAAGGTAACAAGTCCACCATGGATTACGAGGAAAAACTGTATTATTTCTACTAAAGCGTGTTTTAATTGTACGATCTAATAATTATTTCAACAACAATTGGCACTAGGAATATAGACTCTCTCTCTCTCTCTCTCTCTCTCTCTCTCTCTCTCTCTCTCTCTCTCTCTCTCTCTCAGTAAAGCCATTTAGAATAGAAGGAAAAATGACTCTTAGTTGATTTCAAGTGTATTTGTTTGGTTCACTCACTCACTCACTCACTCACTCACTCACTCGCTCACTCATTCACTCGCTCACTCACTCACACATTAATATATATAATCCTTCATCATTTCCTTGCTGTACTTTTAAGACTTTCTGTAACTGTAATTCATAACTTTTCTTTTTTGTAATGAATATTTCAACTTCTAGCATTGCATATGTAACAGCGTATCTTATCATTATTAGAATGTGGTCAACTATCCTGGTTCCGTCCTCCAGCCAGCGTTCAGACACACTCACCTTCCCCGCCCCTCCGTTAGGCTCTCCGGGTCCCCAATTGGTGTAGGTGACCTCCGACTGGTCCACCCAGTAGAAGCCCATCTCGTACCGCATCCCGATCCACATGTGCTGTTCCTGCGTCACCATCGCCGCCGTCAGATATGCTGCAGGTACAGGTACACAGGTATACAGTCATGGTCAGAAGTAACATACCACATTACACAGGTAAGTTTGAATCTGACTTTCACTGCCTCTCCCTCTCTCCCCTTTAGAGTCTGGCACCTTCAGTGGGTCTTTGTGTCTGTGTGTGTGTGTGTGTGTGTGTGTGTGTTTGTCACCAGTATTTGTTGCTCTTCGCTTGAGTTCTTCTTACATTGAAACAAACTAATAAAATTAAATAAATCAATAAATAAATAACACATTAATTTCCACTGTGTTTAGCTCTTCCGACCATCACTCTAAAGTCCTCTGATCTTCTAAGAGCCCATAAATGATTAGGTTTTGCGGGAGACTGCCGGATCAGGGAACAAGACTGATGGTTACTCTCAACACAGTGGGCAAGTTACTGCCTGATCACTTCCTGCAGCCTTATCTCAATGAACAAATTCAATAGAAGCTTAGTAGGCAAATAAACATCCGCGGATTTGTCACCATGTAAGAGAATCAAGAGGAGCTTAGTGGGAGAAGGAAGACATCTTTTGCTACAGTAAGTATCAGGTCACTTTTGCCACAGGTTTCTCACTGTATAAAGTCTCATGGGTGTTGACAAACGCTCGGTGATCAATACTCATATTCCTACCTTGGTCAGCGGCGGAGTGAATGCTGGCAAGATCCATCTTGCTTCCCATCTTCTGGCAAACCTGCCGAGCTATTGTGAAGTTCATGCTCTTCTTGTTAAAGTAAACGCATTTCGTGCCTGTTTGGGGCAAAATTTATAATAGTGAATTATATTCCATTTTGTTACTTTATTTATTTATTTCAACAGTCAGGGAGCCGGCCAGGATCAAAAGACAAAAAGTAAAGAAATAAATAATGGTCAGCTTGCCGCTCCTAAAGGTCACAGAAAGAGTCAAGGGTCATTGTTCATTTGTTTTCCCTTCCTACTCGTCCTTTACTCCCCAGGTGACCCTAATGACCCAACACGCACCTGTGTGTACCCAGCCCTCGGGACAGTGGCCATCAGGGACCTTGGTGGTAGTGGCGGGAGGTAGAGTGACGCCCTCCGGGCGCTTGCAAATACGACCCGCTGTGCTGCCGCAGTTCTGGTCGTTCCAGTAGCCCTGGTTGTTCGTGTACATGTTGATGCAGTCCTCTTGGTCTGAAGGGGAAGGGGATGCGTGCACAGCAATTGATGACAGAATAAATAAGAGAATGAGTGCAAGTCATTTTACTTTCTCCATCTAGTCATGCTTCCTTCACGTCCACATGAAGTCATTCCTTTTATCCTGATTTGTGTCAAATTGAATTATTTTCTCTACTATGTGTATTTCCCCCTAAGATTAATTATCGACTTGCTTTTTTTCACATTAAATTATAAATTATTCAACTTTTATATTGAACTCATACTTTTGATTCAGAAAATCATAGTTCGTATGCATTAATTTTGTCCCACAGTCCCACAGTCGTGTTCATTATCTCACTACACAGAAAGAGCAATGTAAACAAGAAACCTGCGCCACCAGTTAGGCATTGTTATGCCTCTACCTATGTTTATTAATGCCTGTTATTGTACGAAGGGCGGAGGAGGTGAGAGGCAGCGATCACAATGTGTTTTGGCCGCATGTGGCACCCAACAAGCTGAGCCATAAATAGGACGAAGGGAGAAGGTGGTGACAGATAACAAGGACCACCTGTAAGAGATGCCCAAAACAGGAAGACCGTCATAAATCGCCACAACGAGAGCAGACGTGTACCGTGGGAAGCAGGAGACAGCAGGAAAACCTAAGTCTCCTCTTCCACTTACATATGATTGGGTGAAGTTAAAAATGACCGCCTCCTGACAGCTTACAGGGGCAGGACCAAGTGCATTGGCCACCAGAAAATGTTATAAAGAGGTTTGAACTTATAAATGTGTCGTAAAATAAAACTTAAAGTAATAACAACTAGTTTGGGCAAAAGTTACGGTAAACTGAGCATGTCATGTTGTGTAACAGGAGACGATAACTGAGAAACTCGAGATTCCAGATGCCTGACCAGAGAGAAGCAGAGAGCGAGATGGCCCGACAGCACCGTGTGGAACTCCTAAAATGGAGCTTAAAAGTTTGTAACACAGCCCAGAATAAGTTTTAAGTTTATAGTGTATTTAAAGATGTAGGATTGGAAAGAAGGAGGGTTATGTATAAGATGTTTTAGTGTTATTATTATGCTTTTTACATTATAGGATGTTGTGTATGTTGTGCATGCGTGTACAAAGATTAATTACAAGTGTGTGAAGATTAATTGCGTCAAGAGATACGTTCATTACTGCTAAGATGCTGATTTGAAAACTAGGAGACTACTGAAGTTACGAATTATTTGAATACTAAATATTACTCACATGAAAAATATGTATTGAAAGTAATCTGACTCTAACATACGGATTAAAAATTTGCATAATTATTCAAGATCGTTTGAAAACAAATTACGGATCGCTTAAATAATGAATACATGGAGAGTAATTTATTCCACTTAGTTTTAATTAGGTCAATTTAGAACAATAGTTTGTGTATAGTATTGTATCCCCTTGGTCATTACTTCAATAACGGAAGAGAACAAATCGTGCAACATAGTAAAAGAATAAATAAAACACTAAAAATGTGTTGGTAACCATGAAAAAAAAAATTATCAATGAAATGGTTCACTACTATGATTTCACTGCATCTATGTTCTTCGTTCTCCCTCCACTTGTTCTGATAAGACTCTATCAAATTGACAAGCTTTGTGAGATTGTCAGCAAAAAAGAGGACTTCACATTGAGGGACAACACTAGACACAATGACAGCGAGGGCAGTGCATTAACTAACTAGTGACAACGACTGATCAGCGACTCAAGACTCACCGTGCACGTTGTTGGGTTCGCCGGTCGCCCAGTTGTCATAGATGAAGGGTTCGCCATCTATCCACTCATAACCCGTGCCCAGCAGTGCCCGCCCGCCAATCCACATCGCCTGCCCCGCCTTGTCGTACATCTGAGAGAGAGAGAGAGAGAGAGAGAGAGAGAGAGAGAGAGAGAGAGAGAGAGAGAGAGAGAGAGAGAGAGAGAGAGAGAGAGAGAGAGAGAGAGAGGTAAGATTAGCTATTGTCACATTGGCTACTAGTACTACGTATATACTCGTATAGCTCCTTTTGGCCTTTGAACTATTTATATGATAGACATTTATCTATATAATATACTTTAAAAAATTAACAAGTTCCCGATACAGCAATTAGCATCATTCATGGTTAAGGAGAATCCATGACAGTCAGACGGCTAAAACTAAGTAAGAACTGTATTCATGAACGTTTCCTGGTTCTATTTTGACAGCTTTTAGGAGGCTTTAATGGAAGTTATTGGAGATTTTAAGGATGTTTTATGATTCTAGTGATAGGTTAGCAAGAATTCTACACCACCAATGAAAAAAAAAAAAGAAAGAGAGAAAGAGAATCAGAGTAATCATCTCTTCAGTGGAAGTTATTGGGATTCTCAAAGGTGTTTTCAGGATTCTAATAATAGTCTACTTAGGATTCTGCATCACCAATAGGAAAGACACATGAGAACTAGTCGAATCATCTCTCTACATCACCAAAGAGAAAAACGCTCATGATAACCAGACAAAATCACCACTGCAGTCTTTAAAAACGGTCCTTGTGTGAGAGAACCAAGCGTTTAAGAATACAGATCTAACCACGTACTGGAAAAGAGAGACGAGAAGCACAGTTACCAGATAAACAAGTCCTGATGAGGGAACAAGGCACTTCAGAATACGGATTAACTGCATACATGTACCAAACAAGGACATAAACGGATACACAAGGGAACATGAACAAGACACTACGAAACAAACAAAAGAGAGAGGAACAGACAGCAGAAACACACAGCAGGACCCACCATAGACTCAATCCAGTAGTTCTCTTCGTTGGACAGAATGGAGGCCAGCTCACCACCCTCGTCCCTGCAGAGTCTGTGAGCCTTCCACCACGTCTGTCCCGGCTCGTCCGTGCTGGAGATGAACTTGTAACAGTGGTTCTTGTGCTTGTACCAGTCAGGGTTGTTAGGGCACTGTTGGAGGGGAGGCTTGGTGGGGACAGTGGCGGTGGTCATCATGCTGCCTGGGGAGGGGGAAGGATGCGAGTGAAGGAGGGCTGGATGTGAGAGGAGGGAAGGGATGGTGAGGAGAGGGAGAGCAATGCGAGAGTAGTCTGAGGAGGACATGAGGGTGTGAAGGTGTCAAGAGAGAGAGAGAGAAAGAGGGGGAAGGGAAAACAAAAGGGAGAAGAAGAGATGAACAAGGTAAAGATGTATTGAACGAGAGAGAAAAGAGAGGTGAGAGGACGGTATGAGAAGAAAAGAAAGAAGAAAGAGAGGAAATAAACAACGACAGTAGTAAAAGAGAGGATTAAAACGGAAAGAGAAGATGGAAGAAGCTGGAAAAGGGAGAGAAGTACTGAAGTGGTACTGGAGATAAAGAAAAGACAGGCGTGGCATTGAGAGGGAGACGTGGTAAGATGACCCCAGGATGTACAAGGAAGAAAACAAAGCGTCAAGAATAAAAATCCAATAACGTTAATCCTTGAAACTCACCAGAGGGCGCCTCGCAGATGAAGGCCATGTGGGTCATGCAAACACTGTCATAGAGCTTCAAGGAGGAGGCATCAGCTGACACACACGTCTCCCGGCCCCCGTGACTGTCGGGCTGCCCCTCCGCCCAGTTCACGAAGTCGACACCCGTTCCGTCTACCCACTCGTAACCTGATGTCACAGCGGGATCATTTTCATTTTTTTTTTTTCTTTTTCAATAAGAACATAAAGAATAAGGGAAGCTGCAAGAAGCCGTTAAGCCTACACGTGGCAGTCCCTGTATGAAACTTC
>NC_087181.1:18538999-18543999 GCF_035594125.1 Scylla paramamosain
TGACGATAGAAGTAAAATTATTAAACTAGTATTAAAGGTGTAAAGGAAACAGAAACAGAGGAACACGAGTCCTGTGTGAAAGTTTATGGATGCTATGAAAGAAAACGTGTTGTAATGGGGGTGACTCAAGAAAAGATGTGCCTTTAATGGGGTGTGGCTAAGGAAAGGACGTGCTTGTAATGGGCGTGACTAAAGAAAACAAGAGCTACTAATGGGTAACTGAGGAAAAAAAACGCGCTTGTAATGGATAACTAAGGAAAAAACCTGCTCATAATGGGTGACTGAGGAAAAAAAAAAAGAAAAAAAACGTGCTTATAATGGGAGTCACTGAGGCTTTATAGCTCAGAGCTTGCTTTTGTACGTTAATTAGCGAGTCTTAGTGTGTGTAAAGGAGGAGGATCACTGACGCTAGTAACTTTTAAAATACTGATCAATAATAGGTAATATAAATAAACTAAATAAAAGGGAACCAATCTAATTCGTACGTACAAAAAAAGTTAATATAAAAAAAAAGGGAATTTGTAATACTTGTAATTTTTGTCCATCTTTTTTTTTTCACGAGACTTTTATTTATTTATTTTTTATACCATATGTCTTCACTATGGACCCTTTTAATTATTCATATTATTCATCCTGCTAATTGGAAGGCTGTGTGTCTCATTCACGATGATGGCGGTGATCCAACATTGCGCTCCCGCCGTTCAATTTGACCTGTTCCAAAAGCCGGCGTTTGTGTAATTGGAAAAGGAAATAAAAAAAAAGTAAAATAAAAATATGATAATTAGTACACGTATTGGTATGTGATTTTTACTCTCTCTCTCTCTCTCTCTCTCTCTCTCTCTCTCTCTCTCTCTCTCTCTCTCTCTCTCTCTACATATTTTGTCTATTTGCCTCTCTTATTTTCTTATCAATATATCCATCTATCTACCTATCTACCTACCTAATTATCTATCCATCTATCTAGCTATTCATTCATTTATCTATCTATCTATCTATGTATCTGTCCATCTACCTACTTATCAATCAGTCAACCAATCAATCAATATATCTATCTACCATTCCACCTCACTACCTATATATATATATCTGTCTCTCTTACACCTGCCGTCTCACCTGGCTCGTATCTATCCCAGTAGGAGTACTCAAGAGGTTTCCCGTTGACCCAGGAAAAGGTAACACTTCCGTCAGAGGCGATGGAGCCGGAGAGACCAATCCAAATCTTCGACTGCTTTTCTGCCAGCACCGACGAAATGTACGCTGTCTCAAACCTGAAGTGGAGAGAAGGGAGTGGTGTGTGTTGAATGTTCGACTTTCTCCTTGACTGTCTTGACTTGTGAGAGAGAGAGAGAGAGAGAGAGAGAGAGAGAGAGAGAGATTATGATGTATATTACTTGTGCCATCCGTTCATCTCTTTTCTCTTTCCATTAAGTTGTTGTTGTTGTTGTTGTTGTTATCCTTGGTGTTTGGATATTAAGTTAAGGCGCCACAAGAACGAGATCAAATAGCACCTACAGGAGTCACGAAAAGAGCGCTACCTCTCCCACCAGACTTATCTTACTCCCACCATGGTATCGATCGAGCTCTCAGTGGACGGCGGCAAGTCTGGTACACTACAGAGCCACCAGTGTAGGCAATGTGCAGGCCTTGTCAAGAGGGAGGTTTCAAGACACTTATCCTTCAATTTTTGACCACCGCTTCGGCCTCTATTCGGGACCGGCATCTCAGTGGGCTTTTTTTTTTATTAGATTTTTGTTGTCCTTGGCCGGTGTCCCTCCTATATAAAAAAAAAAAAAAATGATCAGCGGGCAAGTGTGATGATTCAATATAAGAGTGGAGGATACGTAGATGGTCGGAAATGAAGCACCATCCTTGCTCGAGAAGGTTCACCATCGATACAAGACCCCAAACGAACCACACCGTCAGGGAAGCCAGTGAGGGGCGTGCCTGGCCACCACACTCGCTAAATGACGAGGCCTGAAAGCTACTCACTGCGTCTCGAGGGCAATGAGCTGCTGGTTGAGGTTCTCACAGCTTTTCTTGGCCCCATCCCACGAGGAAGAGTAGTCTTGGAAGCTGTAGCAAGACGCCTCGTAGTAGATGTCCCCCTGAGAACAAGGCAACATTAGGGAGAAAAAAACACGATCTTATCTTTCCCTACTCCGTTCCCCTTCGTGCTTTCTAACTGCAACTTATAAAACTCCCATTAGTTTTATTAGAAGTTTTACTAGAAGAGGAGGAGTAGGCGCCCGGGAAGCTGTAGCAGGATGCCTCTTAGCAGATGAGAACAAGGTGGCAAGATTAGAAAAGAAAACACGGTATCATCTTTCCATACTCAGTTTTCCCTTCGTGCTTTTAACTTCCTGAAAACTCCTATTAGAAGTTTTACAAGAAGAGACTAATTAACTTTAGTTCACCCGTCTGCTCTCTTTTGCTTTTCTTTTACGCTTCTAGTTCCTCAAGGTTCTTCTAAAACTCGAGGCTTTGGTGCAGTTATTCTTAAAAATACAAGAAGGTTTCAATCTGCTTTTATCTTGTGACTTTAATCCTTCAAGATCCAACTTATTTTCCTTCCCCCATGCTTCTTTCACCTGTCTTCCTCCTTCCTTCCCTTCCCTTCCTTCCTTCCCCAATTTCAGTGCCTCCCTCATGTATCTGTCTCTTTTCTTCCCTTCTTTTCCATCCTCCATCTCAGTGTCACCTTTACCCATCTCATTCCTTCCCTTTTTTTTCCTTTCCGTACTTAATTTCACTACCTCCATCATCCATTTATCCCCCATTCCCTCCGTCCCTCTTTTCTTTTCTCTCCCTTATCTCAGTGCCTCTGTTATTTCCCTCTCTCCTTTCTACACTTCTCTCCCCTCATACTTCTCCTTCCTTTCTCTCCTCATGTCGGTATCTCCATCACCCAGCAGTGGCCTGTATTTTGAAGCGCTGTGCTTTCTCACCACGACTATTTTCAAAGGCCACAGAGATGATCAGCCGGTTTCTCACGAGTGCTTCTCTTGTTAATAATGTAGAAATCTTGTTAATCTGTCACTAGGACTATAAAAACACCCTTAAAACTCATGCAACTTCAACTAGAGGCTTTGAAAGTAGTGTAGGTGTGGTACAGAAGTGTTTCAGAATAGTAGTGTCGTTTCCTCTCTCTTGCCCTGCCTCGCCTCTCACCTCAGTACAGCCTGTCTCGACTGGGTGCAGCGGCATGGCTTCCTTGGGCTTCTTACACACGAAGTGCTCTACATTGTTGCAGTCTTCCAGGTTCCACGTGCCTCCGTAGTAGCCTTGCATGCAGGCACACAGCCCGGGTGCCGACAGGTCTGGAAGTTGCAAAGAAGATAAGGTTACAGAAAGGTTACAAAGGCATCGAATGATTTTTATTTATCTGTGAATGATAAAAGAAACTCTTCTTTGACTTTGACTCTACGATACACAAAGCCTATGTTATCGTACACGCCTATATTATTATCGTAGCTGTATTATTATCGTACAAGTCTATATTATCGTACAAGACTATATTATTGTCGTAGCTGTATTATTATCGTACAAGCCTCTATTATCGTACAAGCTTATAATATCATACAAAGCCTAAGTTATCTATCACGGTTAAAGCAAACACATTCGGCCTGTCAGTTAAAAATGTGCGTGTGCGGGGGACTTTAGACTTGTTACACTGAGACTTGTTACCCTGTTATTACGTTACACATTAGATTAACTACTCTTTGGAACTGAAAAACAAAAAAGATCACTACCTTTTTCCCTCAATTAGGAAAAAAAAAACTTGTGACTCAAAGTTTCATCCTTTCACTCAGATACAAAATTAACAGTACCGAAAGTAATGCATGAAAGTTTTATGAGTATCTATTTCCTCCTTCCTATGACTTCAACTCTTTCAAGGTTTCAAGAGACTCATCCTTCAATTTTGGGTTATCCTTTTTGACCTCTCTTTAGGGACTGGCAATCTCAGCAAGCCTTTTTTTTTTCGCACTTTTTGTTGCTCTTTGCCAGTGCCAACCTAACCTTGAAAAAACTCACCCAGGGAACTCGAAAATTGGGTGAAGACCACTGGCGTCCCGTCCAGCCACTTGAAGAACATGTGGTGGCCGACGTCCGTGAGGCCAATGTAGGTGCAATAGTACTCGTCTGGGGAGGGAACACCACAGACAGGTCATCAGCGTTGTGTTGACACTGACACCACTGGAATACTGGGTGTCAGAAATGTAGCTTGGGAATTTGGAAAGTGAATGCTCTCTGAGGAAGTCTTAGTAATTCAGTAAGGCATTCGTCCTCTCTAACAACAACATAAACAACAACATAAACAAAAACAACAATAGCAGAGACAATTTAATGCAAGGAAAGCAAAAGAGGTGAACAAAATTACAAATAACACAAATTAAAACTACAATAGAAGAAATGCAGAAAAACAGATAAATTATGCTAACAGACCTACAAACTAACAAAAAAAAAAAAGCAGTAAAAAATCGACATTTCCATAAAAAGTGAAAATGGAGAGAAAGAAAACGGAAGAGCCACGTCACTCACAATTCATCAAGGAATACACAAAGTCGTTTTCTTCGGCGGAGTGGATGGACACCAGATCGGCGCTCTCGTCTTGACATTGCTTCCTCGCGTCGTAGTGCGTCACGTATTCAGAGCTATAGTACTTGTAGCAGTAGTCCTCGAACTCCTCCCAGCCGTTAGCGCAGCCAATCACGTGCGCTGAGGAGGCAAGGCAAGATCAAGAGTATAACATTAGAGGAGTTTGGCGTCCTTGACCAATGCCCATCTTAAAGAAAAATCTAACGTTTTTTTTAACTACATTACTATTATTATTATTTTCACTCATTATTATTACTACCATTCTTATTATTGCTGATTTATTACTGATATTAGTGTTATTTAGATAGGGTTTAAGATAGGGAGCACTCATCACACTCCCTTTAACCTATAAAAGATTCCATGTATCTGTAAAGACAACTAGAAAAAAAAAAATTCCTTATAAA